>NC_042494.1:58168756-58186945 GCF_005508785.2 Acyrthosiphon pisum
AGTGACACATTATATAAGTACGTAAAATAATTATTTGCAGCACCCCCTAAAAGCAAAGCTTGTGCTGGGGGAGCGGTTCTTATATTATATTAACTTAAAATTAATACATAAATAATAATTTAGTAATAGTTTGAATTAAGAAGTAGCAAAGTATATATATATACAATATTATAAACAGAGTAAAAGATAAGAGTATGAAGAACAAAAATATATTATATTTAAAAACATAGTTTTGAAGTAAACAAATTAATTATATAAGGTCAGTTGGGGTAACTGCGACGTGGCATTGTAAAGTTCATCTTTGGCAACTTATTTTCACTGTAATATTTAATCAAAGAATATAATGATGATTTCAATTTATTCAGAATATTGTAAAGATTATAAATTTGAGGTTAAAATTTAATTTCCAACAGTTTTTATATTTTTTT
The DNA here is from genome assembly GCF_005508785.2 of Acyrthosiphon pisum. Taxonomy (NCBI): domain Eukaryota; kingdom Metazoa; phylum Arthropoda; class Insecta; order Hemiptera; family Aphididae; genus Acyrthosiphon; species Acyrthosiphon pisum. The sequence goes on from NC_042494.1 coordinate 58,169,185, forward strand.
TTTATTTTTTTTTAAAAAATTTTGAAGTGTCGCACTTACCCCAAGCAGTGGGGGTAAGTGCGTTTTCGGTGTCTGAAAAATAGTAAAAATGCTTTAATTGTATCATAGGGGAAGTGCATACAATTACATACAATCACCTACAGTTCAGTGTTTTCAGAGTGAAAAAATTCTGAACGGTAAAAAAATGACAGAACATTAAAGATCTTTTTAAATTTGTGTATTAATTAGACTATCATTAATTACATACAAACACTTTCAAGTTAAGTATATGGAATTTATTTAAATACTTACATTAAACTTGATTTGTATAAGTAAATAAGCAATACAACAATATAAAACTCTTTCCTTTTTATTTAAATAACCAATCAACAAAGTTATAGTTAGATTATAAAAAAACTTAATATTTATCAACATAACAGTTAAACAAGTAGTACTTAATAAAAACAAGTATTTATAGATTAAAATATAAAACATGTCATGTTGCACTTACCCGCAGACAATTGTCGCACTTTCCCCGTCATTCATTTTACAAGGGGAAAGTGCGTAATCGCACTTAAATAAAATTCATTGACAACTATACAAATTTTAACACTTAAATCATAATCTACACATAAAATGATATAACCTACCTTAGTTTAAGACAGCAAATTTTTAAAAAAACTGCCTTAAAAAAAATGGCAAACGAACGTCTTCTTTGAAAAATACAAGTGAAATTTATATTCTGAAAGTAAAGATTGATAACACGATAACGAAATATAATACAGTGTGACCAATTATGTACATATATTACATGGACGTTGTACAACAATTTCATTATTGACAGTCTTTCATAAACTTAATATATACTCCGTAATATCTGGATTCGCACTTACCCCAAATCTGCACTTACCCCAACTGACCTTACCTATTTAGGTCAATTTTTTTTAAATACTATAGACTATAATATAATATTATGTCTTATACCTAGACTGACATACCGTCTCAGCTCAGAATCGTTTTTCTTATACAATGATATTATATCATTGAATTCAAATTTAATACCATCCATTATACAGTGACCCACTTGTAACCTACTGTACAGCAGAGCGAAATCCACTTACCCACCTTTTTTTTTTACCGTCGGTGTGTTGATTTCTTCTTATTGATTTTCAATTAGATTCATTTCGTCAATATAGTCCTCATAATTGTCCTCTACTTCATCAACTATGATCGGTTGCTGATTTAAACACGAACCTCCTTGACAATGCTTGCATATAACTGAACATAGCAATCCTGCTTTTCGACAGCTACAATTTTGTTCACATGTTTTTGTGCAGGCACAACTAATCACATTCAAAAGAGTATCCGGTGCTGGTGACTTTTTCGTGAAAACTGGATTTAGTTTACCACTATATTCTTTCCAGCCCCAATTCTGTGGATCTAATTTATTGCCACGCCACAACTGTATTTTCAAATAAACTCGATATAAATGTTCTCTTGCCGCATCGATAGTAGGTAGAAGTCTAGCTAGTTGAACTTGTTTTTTGTTAGAGCCTGCGGTTTTTTGAAAAACATCATGCTTTAATTTATTCAAAGACGTAATGTGGGCTGGAGCTTTATTTAATGTTAAAAGATATTTTTCTCCGGCACGTTCAATTTCTTCCGGCGATGAAGATATATTATTAAATATTAATAATGAATCGTGTAATTCCGGGTGTTTTTGAACTGTTTTCAGGTGTTTTATTTTGCCTTGTTGAAATAATGCCTAATGATATGATATTAGAGTGACTGGTTATAATACATTTTATAACGGTATCGGGAATTTTATAAAACGTTATTATGATTACGTACATTTATTATCACGGAAATATGCATTTGAGTGATAGACGAAAACAAGTTATCATTATCATACATTTTATATAATATAAAAAGTAACTTGTAATATATGTGAAGAAAAAAAATGTTTATTTATTTGTATTATATTATGTATTAATACTCGCATAAAAAATGTATAACCAACTTATAACTTTTCCTTAGGTATTGTAAAATGTTTTGAGTGTAATTTGTCTATTGACCCTAAAATGTATAAAGCGCAATTGGTTTGTTGACCCTACAATTTTTGAGCGCAATTGGTATATCGACCCTAAAATGTTTAGAGCGCAATTGGTAGGTATATGAAAAGGTAATTTTAAGCGCAATTGGTAAACTCCCCTCAATCCCGTTCTATACCATACGACCTATCAGACATAAGTAGTTATTTTAATAGTAGAAGAAAAATATTAAAGATATGACGTATGCTCGATTTTTTTTCATAGGTGTACAGTGTGTACCTAGTTAAAATGTTGATACAATTAGATATTTAAATGGCGAATAATGATTTTAGTTAAATTGTTAGTTTAAAAATTTTATTGTGGGTACCCACTTGAAACTATTAATGTATATATTATTTTGCTGTATACACACAATGACATTTTCAAATGCAATTTTTTTGGAAAAAATTACTGTAATCTATTTTACGTATAGTGTACTATTGTCTAATAGTAAAATAAATTATCTTAACAGCAGTAATATCATAAAATATTCATAGTAATATTGTCTTAAGGGTGGCAGATAAATTAACACATAAATTATTACAGACACTGGGTGTCACTTGCCCACCTTTTTTTAAATTGTATTTTGGTGTTTGTTATTAATAATACATAAAATAGAAATCGATATTGTATTATTCTTTACAAACTTTTTTTATTTGTAATCAAAGCAATTTCGTGTAAGTACAATATATAGGTAAACATAATACATAGGTAATCTAATTTTTATACAAATTTACAATTTACGCATTTACATTATTAACAATACAATATACATAAAATAAAAACCGATGTTGAATTATTCAACATAAACATAATATATTATTGGTAATTAATGGAATTTCGCGTAGGAATAATACATAAGCATAATACATAGTTAATATAATATTTAAAGAAATTTACAATTTACATTTTCATATATGAACATAATACATATTATACATATACATAACAATTTACAATAATTATTTAATCTGCAGTAGGTGTACTACATCACAACATACGTGCAAAAAATGTTTTCGTCCGGGATCAAATTGTTCGGCGTCTTTGCCGTTTTACCTTTTTCCCAGTTATCTCCACACAAGCGACTGGTGGAACGTCCTCGTCGACTTGGTGCAGCCGGATTCCGGACTAGGCCGTTCGACCACTCGAACAGGACGGCACATCCTTTTCATTTTTCACGAACGTCACCGCAATATTCGGCATGGGATGATTCACGGCAGCAACGACGTTAAATTCTGCACAGCCGGGGCAGCCCTCGTCGTCTGAATCCACGGATCGACTTGACGAAGACATTTGATGTCATGCCGTTTTTTCAGTAACTTATCCGGGTCCACTGTTTCAACGGCCGAACTCTGACGCGGCAAGTCCAGCTCACGAGCGGCCAGTGCCAAGTCCTGCGCGCAAGCCGCGACCAGTCGCCGGAATATCAACCCCGTGATTCGGTCCACCAAATCGGACGAAATTTTTTTCTTCGCCTCGATCGTCACTGCTGCAATGTTGCAGTAATGCAGCGCTTTCAGTCGCTTCGCGGCCATTGCACCGTAATATTTAGCACGGCTCGAGAAACCCTCGTTCGAATCTACAGCGGGCCGAATTGCTGAAATCGGCAAAGGCATGACGTATGCCTGGCGTCTACGTCGTACCTTTTTTCCGACGACCACCGGGCCTACAATTTTAACAGCTGAATTCCGCAATTCTTGCTCACAAGCGACCAGTGCCAAGTCCTGCACACAGGCCGCGACCAGTTTCCGGAATATCGACGCTGTGATTCGGTCCACCAAATCCAACGAAACTTTTTTCTTCGCCTCGATCGTCACTGCTGCAATGTTGCCGTAATGCAGCGCTTTCAATCGCTTCGTGGCCATAGTACCATAGTATTTAGCACGGCTCGTGCAGGTACTGACCAACACAGACTGGTTCGATGTAGACATATCTGTTTTGATTGACGGAGGTAAGTTACAGATTGTAATAACTGTGAGCGCAATCGTCAAACGATAAATTATAAAGTGAAAGACAAATGTTATTTTATCAGTACCTATAGCTGACCGTTCACATGGAAAATATATATATTTGAATATTACGGTTACTATGTACGGAATACATTTGAATTCAAATTTTGCAAGTAAATAAAAATCAGTATTTATTAAAAAATTCTTAAAAAGAATCAATAAAAAACCTATATTTATTAAAAAAATCTATATTTATTAAAAAATCAATAAAAATCGTTAAAAAAATCAATAAAAAAACCTATATTTATAAAAAATCTGTATTTGATAAAAAAAATCAATAAAAACCTATATTTGATAAAAATTTCTTAAAAAAAATAATTAAAAAATGTGTATTTATTAAAAAAATTCTTTAAAAAATCATTAAAAAATGTGTATTCGATAAAAAGAATCAATAAAAAAACTATTTTTGATAAAAAATTCTTATAAAAAATCTATATTTATTAAAAATATCAATAGAAATCAGTATTTATTAAAAAAATCTTAAAAAGAATCAATAAAAAACCTGTATTCATTTTAAAAAATCTATATTTATTAAAAAATCAATATAAATTGTTAAAAAATCAATACAAAAAACCTATATTTATAAAAAAATCTGTATTTGATAAAAAATTCTTATAAAAATCATTAAAAATCTATATTTATTAAAAAATCGTTATAAAATCAGTATTTATTAAAAAAATCTTAAAAAGAATCAATAAAAAACTATATTTATTAAAAAAAATCTTTAAAAAAATCAATAAAAAACCTAAATTTATTAAAAAAATTCTTATTATTATTAAAAATCAGTATTTATTAAAAAAAATCTTAAAAAGAATCAATAAAAAACCTATATTTATTAAAAAATCAATAAAAACTAAATTTGATAAAAAAATCATAAGAAATCTATATTTATTAAAAAATCGTTAAAAATCAGTATTTATTAAAAAAAATCTTAAAAAGAATCAATAAAAAAACCTATATTTGGTAAAAAAAAATCATTAAAAATGTGTATTTGATAAAAAATTCTTCAAATAAATGATTTATTTTATAATATAATTTAAAATTTGTGTACCTTCACAACCTATGAAGCAATACATATTTTAGTATGGGGATATATTTTAATAAAATTAAAATAATTTAGTATATTTTAATTAATATTATGTGCGCTGATTTGACTCGTTCTCAAATGTCGTATGCGTTGTAGTTCGCTTAAATGTCGTATACTATTCTTACTTAATTATCGTGTGCTAAAAACTCGCGCTGAATTGTCACATGCTGAATTTCTGCCTAGAAATGTCCCAGAACATGAAATCCATTGTTTATGCCACACACAATAAAGAAATATGGATTAATAATAATATATGTTATATGTGATGATATTGTCATCTGACTTTTTATCATATGTAGACGGTAGTGTTTTTCGGCGAAATCCAAAGAACTCGGTTGTCCGATGCCACCCCAATCGGTAATCTATATGTATAGTTCTGCATATTACAACAATTAATCAAAAAATAATTTATTCACAAGCTATATTCCTCTTATTGAAATAGATATGTACAACAAATTACTATAGCAAACGACACACAACTATATGATAGCTTAGGTAAATGTATTACAGAAAGATTAATGTTGCTGTAATTAATAATCCAAGTTCCAACTATAAAAACAATTTAAGAACTTCACATAAATTGTATGAAAAAATTAAACTGTGCATGTGATCTATCACTTACGCCTACATATTGAGTGCTGTTAAATAGTGTTAAATATAATCTTTTAAGTACCTACACATCGCTTACGACACGCCTGATGGATTAAATATTGAGATACCTGCACCAAGCTACACCATAAAACTTAATGTTATACTTTAAAAATGATATTAATATTAGATTTATATAAATTATTTTTACTTTTTAAATTATAGAAACTAAATTTCTAATTATATTACTATCCATGTATGTTTATAATAGTTGGATAAAAATCATACCAGTCATAACTGTATACTCTTATATATGTATATGTAATATGTAATATGTATACTAACTCATAACCTAAATTTAAATTTAAAAATTTAAGTACAATGTATCAAACCGTTTAAATTCCGATTGCCTTATTCAAGTATAGCTTAAATATGAATCAATGATGTTAATATTTATAATTTTAAATTTTGGCGATGGAATAAGTGTATATGCTTATAAGTTATAACACTGATGTGTGCTTTGATTTTGAATTTTTGTACATTTTGTATCAGTAAAAATGCTTCAATTTTCTGGTAGCATTTTCGATCTAGTTGGTACAAGGGGATAAGAAGTAAATAAGTAATGCTTTTCGAAATTATTAAGAAAAACTAAAAAAAAAGTTGAAAAACGGAAATTTTTACCAAAAAACATTTGATTAAAAATTGTTTTTTTTTTAAATTCAAAAATGAATAACTTTAGATACTTGGATTTTTCACCTAATATTTATCTTTGCAAATTTATTAACACGATATAGTTTAAAAATAATATGTTGTGTTACTATTATAGACATTTTCAATTTTTAAATTATTTCTGTTAGAATTTTCAATTCGCTTGATAAAAAATGTTCATGATTAAAAAATCAAAGCAACCAGTCAGCATACCCTCAGGCGTCTCTAATCTTCTTTACTCGTCTTCATCTCTGTGTTAAATTTGAATTCAATGATAGAAACCTTGTTTAAGATATTAAATCCTTGGATATAAAAATTGGACATATTCCTTCCAGTACAATATCAATCATTTTTGAAATTTTTGGATGGAAACTACTGCGAATACGCCACAAACACCTTTTTATCGAATTTTCATTTGCAATAATTTTTTTTTTGCTTTCCTCTGATAAATTAACAAAATTGCATGCATAAATTCGAGATGGTAAATTATAATTTTCTTTTTCTGTGTTCTTAATATTACATTTAGCTCTCTTTGCGTTAATAAAATCTGTATCACCTTCAATCTTTACGACTGTGAGCTCCAAATTTAAAAACGGTAGTTATTTCATGGTCCGTTGTAATTTTATTGTTCCGTTGCACAAGTCTTTGTGAACACACACCAGATTCTTAATTTTACTTTTTTTATAGTATAAAAAAATGTTGTAAATGTATTTCTTTTTATTTCTTTTTGTTATTAATCACTCTGTATTTGTACTATACGCGCACTATAATACGAACAAAATATAACTGTGTACAGTGAGTGTGTAGAATTGTGGAAATAGTAAGTAGGTATTTTCTTCCCCCCCCCCCTGTAATAATTTGCTAATTTTCGTGATTATTCAGCTGTGATTCGCTCAGAATCTAAAATAAAATCGCATAACATAATTTCCGAACGAGAAATTGTTTGTTCGGCTGACACGTTTATTTGTATTTTCTACATCAATAAACGAGTGAAATCTTAACTACTAGCGGCATGGTAGGATGGACATATTTTAAAGACATACACAATTAAGGTATATTATCATTATTCTTTAATCGTGATCACATGTTTATTATTTAGGCATTTCGCGAGTGTTATCAGGCAACCATATGAGCAGAACATCAGGTTGTCCTTATCAGTGTTTACAATCATAGAAATTCTTACGATGTCGTTAGAGTGATGTTTGACTTTGAATGTCAAATATGTTAACTATAAAATTGTAAATACAAAAAAACTTTACAGGGTCAAATACTCTAAATGGTGAGTATTTATAGTCTACAGAATTGTTTAATAGAAAAAATAGGATCCTACTTAATATAAACTATCTACTTCCTTATTCTCCCGAATATAGGTACTCAGTATTTTATCTACCTACCTTTGTGTTTTATTTCATATCTAATCTCTGAGTTTGACGGTAGGTAGTAATAATAAAGACTAATTACACAGTTCATTGTTCATACTTGATACTTGCCAATCACTCAATTGTGCTCATCGCTTATTTGTTATTCAGCAGCAGTCACCGGTGACTCACATTTCAGTAACGCGTCTGATGATAATAATAACAGTGTTTAATAAAACCAATAATGGTATTCACACAAGTGGTATCCATCAAAGACAAAGCACCTGGAACCAAAGTATACAACTATGCTGATTCATTCTGGTGTACATATATTGTGTCTGTGGCGGCTGCCAGTGTTGCAGAAATATGTGAGTACTTTTACAAGATCCATATGATTCGTATGTAGGCGCAAATCACCTCAAAGACTTAAGAATCAAACAAATTTCAGAGGAAGCAAAGCCATGTAGGGCTTTGCCCCTCACACCAGTGGCGTATTTAGGTTTGTGTCATGGTGGGGGGGGATATGATTTTATCCAGTAGCCACGCTTTTAAAGATAAAGGCTAAGTTAAGATTCCGAAAAATTTTGCATATTATATATAGCCTATGGGGGGATTGATCCCCTTGATCCCCCCCCATAAATACGCTACCTGTGCTCCTCACTTACCATACCTCATCTGTTACATTTTATATCTATTAACAAAATACCTACATTATAGATTTAAATTAATATTATGAAGAGTAGCGAATTTTTAGAAAGATTAATTTATTTTAACTTATAGAAAAACATGGTTTTCTTAACACAAAGTTTTAATTATGTACAAACAAACTCAACTTTGTATTTGTTTACATTTAACAATTTTTTTTTAATTTTTAGTTTTTTTTGAGCCTATGTTTTAGAAATATAGCTACATTTTTAAATTTGTATGACTTTTTTAGATAGTTTTTAACAATTCTCGATAATTAAAACTTTTTACACACAAGTTATGAATTATTTTTTAATTTTTGTCTTTTATAGGTTTTTGTAAAAGAATAAAAATGTAGTTTTTGTCTTTATACAATTCGATAGATTTTTAGGTATATGTTTATAGTTTTAATATTTTTTGAAATTTTAAATGTATTTCAAAAATTTTTTACTGCATTAAATCAATATCCCTAGTTATTACATTTCATGTAAAACAAATTATTTGTATTTATTAATAACTGATAAGTAATGTGCTTATTTACAATGAACACTTGTTTTTCATATTTATTTAAAACTGTTTCATTATTAAGGACTACCCGTAAATCATTAAATGTGGTTAATTGGTCAGTCCAATAGTCTTATTAGACTCTCGATAGACCCATTTCAGTGGTACATATTCAGGTTTTTAATTATTCTTTAAGATAATCGTGGAATTCCTGGTGCTGGCATTGAAACTCAATGTTCTAAACTAATAATCTGACACAAACTTATATCTAACTATTTATGCTATATTATTTTTTTTCTTGTGCAGTGACATACCCATTAGATTTGACCAAGACCCGTCTGCAAATACAAGGTGAAGTAGCTACAAGCAGTAAACCTACACAGTATAGAGGCATGTTAAAAACAGCTATCGGCATTGTCAATGAAGAAGGTGCACTAAAATTATGGCAAGGTGTGACGCCCGCACTCTATAGACATGTAGTGTATTCTGGTATTAGGATTGTATCGTACGAAACCATGCGTGATAAATTATTATTAAAAAACGAAGATGGATCATTTCCAATTTGGTATTCACAAATAAACAACACACATTGGTAGATTCTTTGATTTATTATTTAACTTCAGGAAATCGGCCATAAGCGGAGTCATGTCTGGTGTTATTGCTCAGTATGTTGCTAGTCCAGCTGATTTGATCAAAGTTCAAATACAGATGGAAGGCAAACGACGTCTGATGGGAGAGCCTGCTAGGTATACCTATTGTTTATTGTACAATAATTTAAAATTAACTTGCATAATATTTTATTATTTTATTCAAGAGTGTTAAGTGCAGCACATGCGTTCAAAAAAATAGTATCTGAAAGTGGTGTCCGTGGTTTGTGGAAAGGCTCAATACCCAATGTACAACGTGCTGCTCTTGTAAATCTTGGTGATTTGACTACTTATGATACAGCTAAGCAAGTAATTATGCATAAAACTGGATTACCTGATTCACATCTACTGCATTGCCTTTCTAGGTATACATTTATTGTTTTTATTATTTTACATAAACCGTTAATATTTCTAAGTGTGAGTTATTATTTCAGTATATGTGCTGGATTAGTAGCAGCTACATTAGGAACTCCAGCAGATGTTGTAAAAACACGTGTTATGAATCAACCAACTGACAAAAATGGAATGTAAGTTCAATCACTAAAAATGTGTTAAGAAATGCATTTTTATGTATTTTAATTTCATATTTTGTTAATGAATTTGAATTTTTTTTTAGTGGTTTGATATACAAAGGATCTTTAGACTGCTTGTTTAAGACTATTGAAAATGAAGGGTTTTTTGCTCTTTACAAAGGATTTTTACCTGTCTGGATTAGAATGGCTCCCTGGTCATTAACTTTTTGGATGAGTTTTGAACAAATACGCCATATGCTCGGTGCTACTGGATTTTAGAATTTACAGAGTATAATCATTAGATCTCATTTTTATTATGTTTTTCAACTTTTACAATAGTTCTAAAATATGTCAAGATGTTTATTTTCATATTCTCCGTTATCATATAGAAAATTTAGGTCATGAATATACACAGTGCACACTACACATAATTTTTTTCATAGGGTCTAGACTCTAGGAATTGACTTCCGTACAAGTATTATGGATTATATTATTAATCAAAATCAATAATAAGACAACATTATAACAGTAACATTGACAAACCATCTCTATCAAGCAATATAGAAAAATGTAGATCATATTATTTCCGTTACTGCAGGCTTAATATAAAATTGGTAACAATTAAGTACTCTTTATTTATTATCATATTGAATTAACTTTATTTTTTTATTTAATTTAACTTGATTTGTGATTGTATCATAATTCAAAATATTGAGATTAAATAAATCAATGTTTTTATATTACAATTTCAAATATAAATTATTGAACATTAAAACATTGTTAAGAAAATATTTAGAAGCTAAAGTACTGATAACTTATTTTGAATGATAAATTTAAAAATATGTACTATCAAAAATTTGGTTTTTTTACTTTAAACTAGGTAACATTTATATGATTGTACTTTGATCTTACCCTTAATCCTACAGTAAAAGAAATACGAATTAAAATTTTTCTATATTGTATGTTGAAATGATGGACAGTTAATGTCGATATAACACCACCTTCAAAATTAAATAATTAAATATTGTGTTCTAGCATCAATTATACATTACTAAAGTTTTCATCACTTTTGGCTCAATATTGTGTCATTATTAGTGTTATTTATGTTTGAAAGAAAAACTGTTGTTTTGAAATGTTTGATAAGTTAACTATTTAATCTAGATTTTATATTTGGCCAAATACCAATTATTTTATTATTATTACTAAAATATTTACCACCCAAATTGATCTGTCAATTGAATTTACTTGTACATTTATCTTTTGTGTGTACAAATTAATGATTCATACTACAAATTTCTATAAAATAAAAGTACTTATACATAAATATATTATACTATCTATGATGCCAATTAAACCCAATATCTATTGCTAACACAAATTATTGTGATTTTATTCAATTACATTTACATACAATTCAAACTAAATTAATTATACTTTTACATGTTATGATGTTAGGTTGCCTGGTGTAAAGTAATAAAATATCTGAGTAGAAAATGTATTTTTTTTTTTGTAAATTAATGATTAAGAAAATAATTAATTTTTTGTAGTAATTATGTTTTTTTTTCCAATAAACTTAGTACCATTTTTAAAAGTATTTAATTTAAATTTTCCAAAAACTGAATTAAATTTCTATGTATATTAATATAAAGATACCATCAACAAAACTTTGTCTATATCCTACTATAATACTATGAATAAAAATGTATAATCTACTGTATAGTAGGTTTAAAATATACCTCATCACTGTACTCAACTGTAATAATTGATGTGTTCATTTATAATTCAATGATCATATAATTATAAATCATTGCATAAGAAGAGTATTCTGAGCAGAAACTGTGTGTCAGACTATTCCTAAAGATATTTAATAAATAATAAATATTAAATTATTTATATAATTTACTAGCTGAACCTATGCACTTTGTTTCCCGTAAAAATAGCAACTCTTAAAAAACTATAATTGTTCAACTCCTTTTGGGTGTAACTTACTGCATTAAGTGCAACTCAGCCACTCTGGTAGGCAATGTTCAACAATTTGATTTGATACAAGCTAGTACATGATCTACCTTCATAACCGATAATAAATAAATACTAATATCTACTGTAGACAGTAATCAATGGCAACTACTAATAAATCAAAATAAAGTTTCCAATTTCCATCGTGAACCTCAATGTCTCTGTTTTAGCACCTCTTTAAAATGCGAGTTTTGGCAGATCCTTTCTTATTGCATGGTGAAAGTATTAGAGGAACCACTATTCCAAATCAGTGAGTTAGTAGTATTTGGATTTTATATAATATATACATTATATGTAATCCCCCTTATCCCTATCCCTCGCCTCCGACAAAAAAAAAAATGAAAAATCAGGTGATGTGGTGACACCCAGGAATGTATTTAAAACAACTCTGTGAAAAAATATTAAATAGTGTCGTCACAAAATTAGAACATAAAAAAGGCCTGTTTTTTAATATATATATAAGGATTTATACTACCACTAAAAAAAATGTACATAATATTATTTCCTAAATTTTTAATGCCTGTAAGAATAATATATGATAAACTCTTTATAAGTTATAATACATTTTTAGGCTTCAACCATTAAAAATTATAGAATATTATGAATTTTTAACTACAAGATAATTTGTAAGAAAGCAAACCACACACTCATCGTTGGCAATTGAAGCATTTTTACTGCTCCAAAAGGTGTTACAGATATAAAAATAATAAATAACAACTCATATTGTTGTAAAGTACATTAATCATATATTCATTGACGCAAATCACAGAGGTGCTAAGGGTGCTTAGAATCCTATATTTTAATGCTAGCACCCCGAAAATCGTGTGAATCTTGTCCCTAATTCAAACTTTTTGTAAAGAAAGTTATATTTATAATAAAATAAACTAAAAACAATTTTCCTACGAATGCACACACCCCTACAAATTACAATATTGGTTTAAAATATAAATATTAAATCTTTAATTTATATTAATTTAATTTTTAATGGAGATATACATGTAACGATTATAAGGAGAAGTAAGAAAATAAGAGAAGTGTGAGGGGTAAAGCACCTCACGACTTTGCTTCCTCTAAAATTGTTTGGGTGCTTAAGCTCCCCTAATATTTTTGGGTTATTTGATCCTATGCATATATTTCATGAGGAAATGATTTACTGTCATTCTTTATATAATACCTATTAACTTTTAATTTTACATTACATCAAAACCTAACCTATGTGCAAGCCCGAATTGAGGGGAGGTGCACGCTCCCGGCGCCTTATCAAAATTTATAAGGTCGGGTATTTTATTTTTCGATAATAATGCATTATTACGATTATGAAGCTCCTAGTAGTTCCATTGATTATAAATACCTATTAGCAGTGGTGTATTTACGGGGGGGGGGGGGGGGATAGATCCCCCTTGACCTTTTTTTTATGTAAAATTAAGTTTACTTATTTTCTGTATTTCTCAATATGATACTACTTTTAAGTTTTAAGTAGGTACCTATATCTGTTTTCTAAATGTTCTAGCCGTGGTAATTTGTCCGCTTTGATATAGGTACTATAATACGCCACTATAGTCGTTCGTGGCATAAATATCGGAAAATAAAAACATATATCTTTATGGTGGTATGGCATACTATATTTTTGAATTCTCTGCGAATTATTTTTCATGCATGAGTGTTTATAATAAACCCGATAAATAGTCGGTAAATAAAACAAAATTACCACGAAATTTGTAGATTTACCATAGGGCATGGGTTTATTTTTAGTGACTGAAAACATTGTATTCACCTCTGGGTTACATGCTTTAGATGTTTGTGAATTTGTGATAAAGAGGTTTATCCAAATATTTTTGAACTCTTGAAAATATTTTGTACTTTGTCTATATCAACTGCTATACAACTGAACGATGTTTTTCAAGTTTTTATTAAGTAATACTTAATAAATAGTATGACAGAAGTAAATATTTTATCAATTTTCTATCTAATATTGAATAATAACTATAAATTAAATAGTAATTATTATATACTTTGTTTATTATAACCAACTTAGACACTTAGAGCCCGTTTTACAATCATAGTTAAAATTTTACCAGTCGAATTCTGCGGTTTAAGATTAGTTTAACTATTGTAATACGGACCCTTATAAGAGGACGCTACAGAGTGTGTTGTTTCTGTCTAACACACGCACGACATGGGAAATTGTCGTTCACTATTCTCAATAAGTGAGCTGTTAGTTTTGATACTAGAGTGAATCGACCTATTATCAAACTTTTAGGTAAGAACATTATTTGGGTCTTAGAATGGGTTTTTCGATATTTTCATTTTCGAGAAAAATAAGGGTATGTGAAATATCAAAAATTAAAAATGCTCATATCTTCTTTGTTAAAAGTTTGATAATAGATCATTTCACCCTATCGCCATCAAAACTAACAGCACACTATTGAGAATAGTGAACGACAATTTGCTTTGTCGTGCTTGTGTAAGACGGAAACAACACATACGGGTGTAGCGTCCTCTTAATGTATTGGCTTTATTTGCATGTCACCGGTTAATACAATAATCATGCCAGATAACTTATCGATGAACTGAGCATCCAAAAAAATAGAAAACAGGATTTTGTATTGTAACTATTTTTTTTATTTATCGTATTAAACACGGGATTGTCGTTAGTATGAATTTATAATAAATGCTATTAGGTACTATACGAATATACGATTTGTGTTAATTCCTATTTCACCTTGATCCACACTAAACTCAACAAGTTAGAGAATTTTAACATTGTATATTATATTCGTATTTATTGAGTGTAGGTACCTATTATTATATATTTCATCCCCCTCCCTATCAAAATTCCTAAATACGCCAC
Source organism: Acyrthosiphon pisum (assembly GCF_005508785.2). NCBI lineage: Eukaryota > Metazoa > Arthropoda > Insecta > Hemiptera > Aphididae > Acyrthosiphon > Acyrthosiphon pisum. The sequence continues at coordinate 58,184,218 of NC_042494.1, forward strand.
TGCCTATTAGTATTTGCGTGTAAAAAATCAGTACATCATAAATATACCTATTACAATAAAATTATTATTTACATGTATCTCATTAGTGAACCAGGCCTGTCTGTAAAAATGTCTTCTTATCTACGCCCCTGATTAAGAAACTTCCACATTCCACGGCACCACCAACCAAATATTTCCATAGTCCGCAAAAATGTTATGCTTGAAATATTGACCATTTTGATATTTTAATGTATTTCTGATCATGGCCTCTACCCTCTACAGATGTAACCATTGTAACCTAAACATGGGTGCCGAGTTTTGCCAATTTCATTGCCTAAAATCTTAAAAATAATAAACTTGCAAGCAAAATCAAAATAACGCTTCGTTTTTTTTCGAGCCATCTATTAAGAGGACGTCTCACCCGCTTATGTTTTTTTAAGACAACTTGTCTCCATAATCCATAATCCATCTTAGTTATTACAGACGTAAAAAATATCGAATTTATGTTCAAAAGAATCAATTTTGTGTATTGTTAGCTTTGATATTAAAGTGAATTAACCAATATTACCAAACTTAGAAAAAAAAAAATTATCATTGTTTGTAATATTTTGCGTGTTGGTTTTTATGATATTTTAATTGTTTAAGCAAAATATGAATAGGTAGGTAAATATTACAATTTGAGAATACAAATAATATGGTAAGAAACCAACATATACCTACTAAAACAGATAATATTTTTACCATTAAGTTGTATACCTACTACCTATACTAGGTCAATTCACTCCAATATTGAATCCAACAATGAACAAAACAAACTTGGTTCTGCAGCCGTACACAATTTTTTTTTTGTAGGTATAGTGTAACGGTAGACTACCAAAAAGTTCGAGACATAAAAATTCAACGGTAAAAAATTCCTAAGAATAAAAAGTTCGTTGTGAAAAATTCCAGTACATACTTTAGGTAAAAGGAAAACTACGATGTGATGCACAATCAAACGTTACAATATTAGTACTAATATAAGTTGTAACTAACTGGACATTTTTTCAATATATTATTTTTCTACGATGATAGTTAATTAAACTGAGAAACTATAATGTTAGAACACGACTTAGATAAAAATTATAATTATTGCATTTTTTAAATATATTGTACATGACGATATTTAATAATTTATTAAACTAAGAAATCATTATAATATATATTTTTTTTGTATGAATAATAATTTTTTTTTTTTTATAGGCAATGATACTAAGTAATTATAATCATCGAACTTCTTTTTTAAATAAATTATTTATTAATAATAATTTTACATACATATTGGTATACATATATATACCAGACTTTTTTTCCTAGGACTTTTACTTCGGACTTTTTACTGCGATTCACTTGTTACTTGTAACTTTTACTTTCGTAAGACGGAAACAACTCTGAACTCATGTGTGTGTGACGTCCTCTTAATTTCTTTGATATAACATCTAATATTCTAATCTTAAGTTACAGGTACTTCTTAAAATTTATATTTTTCAAATAAATAGTTTATAACATTATTGTTTTTGTCAGGAATAAATAGCTCTACAGTGTATATTTCTACATTTCAATGATGTGATATACTGATATTAATTATATAACTACTTTACAAATATTAATCTTGACATATTTTATTTTATTTATTTAACAGGTGGAAAGCCCAATACAATATATTATGGTTTATTTGGTAATCAAGCCAGCAAGGCCTAGGGCGCAATTTTTTAATTAATTTTTACTTTTTAGTTTTTCATAATTTCATAATTATATTTACCAAAATTTATATTTTATATTAATTTTTTTTTTTGTATACAACTCGCACGAAACTGGAGAACGGCTCACGTAGTCACGTCTCAAAAACGTTTTAATTTTTAAGCTAGAATAACCTTGCCTAACCTTGCCGTCTGGATTTAATCCTGCAACCGACGCGCGCCGCCACCGCTAGAGGTTCGACATCGACACTCGACGAGGCAGTTGCCGGCGTCGCCTATGTAAATGCATGGGAGGTGGTAACGGGTGTGCGGCGTAAACACAAAATACAATATTGCGAATGGCGCATGCGTAAAACGCCAGCCAAGGTAGTCAAATATACTGCCTCGGGCCGCCGGGTACATTGTATATAACCGCTCTGCTAGCAAGGTGTGGGATGGTTCATAGTGCTTACCGCTTAGCAAGTAAATTATTTGATATTAACTGGAATAACCCGCCTCATCCCGCACCCGGAACAACAAGTATGTTCAAATTAGTAATTACAAAACCATCTTTATTTAATTTTTATATTTTATATTAATATATAATAATTATTAATTACCTAGTAATTATTATTCATTCTTTATTACAAAAATTGTAACTTTCTTAGAATCCAGTAAAAAAACCAATGGAATCAGCTGAAGAAAATGATGAAATGAAGTTAATGGACGACAGTTCGGAATCAAAATGTTTATCGCCTATGTCCAACGTATGTATATAATTACATAAAATAAAATATAATATATTATGAATGTTTTTGAATAAGAAAATAAACGGTACTTTCTTGTTATACGAGACTACGGCTGTAACCGAGATAAAGATATCTTTAATCGTGGCTGTAACAGCCCGGGTTGTTATCGCGACTAACGCGCTTATTTGATGAAACATCACAATCCTGTTATCTAAGACTACCAAAATAAAGATAAAAAATAAATACATAATAATTATTCGTAATGTACCAAATTTGCCATGGAAA
>NC_042494.1:58188343-58226192 GCF_005508785.2 Acyrthosiphon pisum
TTACATTTTTCATATATTTTTTTGGAATAGGTAGGAAATTTAAAAATGACAATATTTAATAATATTAATGACTGTATTTGATAAAAAGAAATTATTTAAATACATGCATACAAATAATTTAGATCAAAAAAGTAATTATACAATGAAACATTTTTAATTTTAATCCTTAAATCATAATATATTTTCAATTTTCTATGGCTTTGGTGTACAAAAGCGTTCGTTTTTCGGCCTCTTTAGGACATACAGCGCTCCCGGTGGTGACGACTGTCTGTGGTAAAATTTTCAATCAAGTTTTCAAACAAGTGACGACACCTTATCAATACACCTTGGTTCCTATCCATTCTTATATTATCTATGAGTCTGGCACACGGACTAACATATAATTTATGGACTGGAAACGAGCAGCTTATCAGTGGCCTCGAAAGTATGTACAAGAGGCAAATGCGGGGAGTCGCCATCATAATTGAGAGTTTTACAGCGACATCTGCATAAAACATGGACTGAGATACAAAACGTGACGTTAATTAAAATCACTGGTAGCGCTGAAAACATTAAATTATGAGTGTTGATGATTACAAAGGAACCTTTTGCGGGCCGTCACCCGCCCACCTTGTCGTTTCCAGTCCATTATATCTTAGGGCCCGTTTTACAATCATAGTTTAAACCTCAGTTACGCTTGAACCACTGATTTTACCGGCCGAATTCGGTGGTTTAACCGGAGTTCAACTATTGTAATACGGGCCCTTAGCCCGTGATCTCGTATAAAAAAACAGTATAATTTTGGTAGTCTTAGATAACAGGATTGTGATGTTGTCAAAAAACAGGGTAGTCTCGTATAACAGGAAAGTACCAAATAAATAATTTAAATAAACTTGTGATCCCATCTTGTACACTATTATCCTTATCCGTCAAACTTCACGTATTATGCACTATACACGCATAATACACGTCTTGTACAGTGGTTGTACGTTATTATTATACATATATTATAGAGGAAATTAGGGTAAAGCGGATAGCTGGGCAAAGTGAAATGTTAATAACTTTTTGAATATTGGTGATTAAATAATAATGAGCAATGAGCATATAAGTTGGCATCAATATGTATCGTATTTGTTGGGATAATGATTTAATATCATTCATTAGTAGTTTACATTCACCATAAAAGCGTTTATAAGAAAATAGTTAAATTTCTTAAAAAAATACTTGATAAGAATTTATGGTTTTTTAAATAATATTTACATATTAACTTTTTTAAACTTAGTTTATTATGTTCATAATTATATTAACTTTATATAGTAATTAAACACAAGTTCCTAAATCACGTATACTTTGAAAAAAATAATGTTTATTTTAGGAAAAATAAATCCGGGCAAAGTGGAAATATCGTTTTTTGAGGAAATATTTTATTTTTCTTTCGTGAAAAAAATCTGAAAATGTCATATTTTGTGTTTATATTATAATATGAAAAGATAATTTTTAATTTTGTTTTTTTTTTTACTAAGAAGAATTTTATATTTTATGTTTTTTTTTTAAATTAAATATAATATTTGAAAATGTTGTTTTTTTAGTGTGAGTTTATTTTTTAATATGTGTTCGCATTCTTTTTATACAATTATTAAATGGATTAACTTAAATTATTTATTTATCTCATTGTTTACCACTTTGCCCTAGTATCCGGGCAAAGTGAATAAAATTCCACTTTTAAAAATGTTTCATTTTTTTATTAACTGAATGCTTATTACATTTTTTGATGGGTTAAATAATAAATTTGAGAAGTCAATTTATGATTACATTAAAAAATAGTTCTTAAAATAATAATTTGGACACCATTTTTTGACACATAAAGTTAACCTATGCGCTTTGCCCTGGTCTCCTCTATCTATGAACAAACAATTTACCTTGAAATTACGTTTACAAATTTGGTTATTATTCTCCGTCCTACGATTAGTAGGTATAGTAGTTATGCATGCGTAGTTTATTATTTTTTTTTTTACAGTAATATGTCTGCGTGTGTGTGACTTAAAAGAAATTTTTGTTTAAAGTTCAAATTTTTACAAATTTATAAAATTGACAGTTTTCATTACTGAAATTATTATATCAAAAATATAAAATGTTTAGGTTGATCTGTGTGAAGTAAATATCGACGAAATCTGCAATTGTAAAAATTTGATGGAGGTGCAAGATGACAATTCAACAGAAGAAGTTCAACGTTTTCCAACCGATCCGGCAGATTGGTTACGTACTGCAAGTTTTATAAAATTTTGTGCAGTTCATGGGGTAGATCAAAATAATAATGACAATTTTATTCAATCAAAAAATCAATATTCTGTAGGCAAAGTGAGATTTTGTAACAAAACCATGTTTTTTTCAAAATTACCAAATGGTGAACAAATTTCACGTGCATGGCTTGTTTACTCTCATAAATTAGGAAAAGTTTTTTGCGCACCTTGTTGGTTATTTAAAAATGATTCTTCTAATTTAGCTAATGATGGTTTTAATGATTGGAAAAATGCACATAAGCGTCTTAAAGAACACGAAGGATCGTTAAATCACAAAACATGTTTACTAAAATTGAAAGATTTAGGACAAGAACAAAGAAGATTAGATTCTATGTTATTGGTTCAAACTAACCAAGAAAAAATGTATTGGAGAAGTGTTTTAGAGAGAGTAGTATCTGTAATTAAAACATTAGCTTCACGCGGACTTCCATTCCGGGGACAAGAAGAAATTTTCGGATCACCTAAAAATGGAAATTACATGATGCTTCTTGAATTGTTATCCGAATTTGACCCTTTCTTAGCACAACATGTTTCGAAATATGGTAATTCTGATAGTGGTACTACATCGTACTTATCATCGACAATTTGTGATGAAATTATTGTAATAATGGCCAAAAAAGTTAAGGAAGTTATCATAAATGAGGTTAAAAGTCGTAAATATTATTCGATTGTCGTCGACTCTACACCAGGTATAACACATCCTGACGAACTTGCTTTTATACTTCGCTATGTTAGTGATAAAGGTGTACCGACAGAACGATTTTTAGAATTTATACCAAAAGTTGGCCATACATCTTTGGAAATAGATGAAACAGTCATTAGGACAATCGAAAATTTAAAATTAAATATATCAGACTGCCGTGGACAATCATATGACACAGCTAAAAATATGTCAGGTTGTTATAATGGTCTTCAAGCTCGAATAAAAAATATAAATCCTTTAGCATTTTATATCCCATGCGCAGCTCATTCACTTAACCTAGTAGGGTCGCATGCAGTTGAATGTTGTAATGAAGCTGCTACATTTTTTGGACTAATGCAAAGTATCTATGTATTTTTTTCTAGTAGTACCCATAGATGGGATCTCCTCAATAATTATATGGTATCAAAATCATGTACATTAAAAGCACGTTCCAATACAAGATGGTCATCGAGAGATTCTGCATGCCTCAGTTTAAATGAAAATTGGTCTGCCGTTTTAGCTACATTGACATATATAATGGATGATAACACTGAAAATAATATTACTAGAAATGAAGCAAAAGAACTAAAGAATAAAATTAGTTTTTTAGAAACTGCAATCATGTCAGTTGTGTGGGGTTTTTTGCTTAGTCGATTAAACTTTACAAGTAATAAGTTACAAAATGTCAATATTGATTGTTTGGATGTACTTCAATTATACGATAGTTTAATTAGAGTAATAGAACAGACCCGCGAAAATTTTGATGATTTTGAAACGGAAGCATTGGCAAATGCAGTTAGGAAGGATTACAAAAAAACTACAACAAGAAAAAAAAAGCGAAAAATTGACCATGACGAATCTAAATCTGAAGATATAAATTTATCGGCACGAGACAGTTTTAAAATACATACATTTATTCCCATCTTAGATCAATTAAAAATTGAATTAGAAAATAGGCGACAAGCATATGATATTTTCTGTAAACCATTTACATTTTTAACGCAAATTAAGGAATTGGACAATCAAGAAATTAGAAAATCGGTTAAATTACTTCAAAACATTTATAAAAATGATGTAGAACTTAACGATTTTATAAATGAAGTGTTACATTTAAAAGCTCATGTCGATGTAATCTCTATAGGGGAAAAATACAACTTACTTAGTCTTCAAACATTTCTATATGAAAAAGACTTAACAAATATTTACCCAAACATAGAAATAATACTTCGCATTTTTACTTGCACAGCTGTCACCAATTGCTCAGCTGAAAGATCATTTTCATGTTTAAAAAGAGTAGAAAATTACTTACGTTCTACTATGACTCAACAAAAAATGAACTCACTTGCAATTCTAAACATTGAAAATCAAATAACTCGTCAGTTATCATTTGATGAAATCATAGATAATTTTGCTACAGATAAATCAAGGCGCAAAATGATTTAATTATTGTACAAAAGTACCCATGCAAAATTGTATTAATATTTAATATTTATTTGTTTAGTTGGTATGTATAAATATAAAAATACCTAAATACAATTTGTATAGTTTTGTTTTATTTCATGGAACATTACCCCATCCCTCAGTGGGAGCACGCCAATGTACGCCCGCTAGTGTTGTAATGCCCAGGGGCGTAAAAATGGTAAGTCCTCTCCTAGGTTAAATAATATATATGAAAATGAGGTGTCTAAATTTGCATGTCTCATGCAGCGTGTTAAAAGTCCATTATGTATTGTTAGGTATGGATTAGTTTATTGAGAATAATTTTAAAAAAATTCTCTATGCTATAATTACCTACAAATAGATTCAAAATATTTTTTAAATGTTACCATGTATGGCAAATACAAATATAAAATGATAGAAAATTTCAAATGTCTACGGTTAAGTATTCATTTTAAATTCTGAGTGGAACAATAAATGTATTGATTTTACATTTTTTTTATCTTTTTTTTTTATTTTTGTGTCTGTCTGTCATCACCTTATAGGTCAGTAAAAGTGCTTCGATTTACTTCAACAGTATCTTTTCTGATAGTTAAGTGAATCTAGTTAGTACTTTGGCGGGTCAAAAGTAAAATTTTTCCAGTAGTTTTCAAAAGCGCCGTGAAAAACAAAAGAAAAATTAAGGAAAAATGGGAATTTTTACGCAAAATCTGTTTTCGAGAATATTGATTTTGGTTTTATTTGTAACTTTAAAAAAAATGACCGCGGATACATGCAATTTTCACTAGATGTTTATATTTCCATTATCTATACATGATAAAATGTTCAAAACATTTTGATTTGTTTTGAAATGTTTAGGGACATTTTCAGTTTCCAATTTTATTAGTTTTTTTGTCTATAAATATCAATAAAATTTTATTTATTGATTGAAAAAGCTCGAAAATTTAATAGAAGGTTCCTATTATATTGTTTCAAAGGTGGATGAAAAAAATTAAAAATCCAAAGTAACAATTTTTTTTTATAAGCATCTAAAGTTCAAATATTGACAAAATACGTAAAAATGACGAAAATTTGCAAATTATTTTGAGTTTTCATGAGAAATTCATGAAAAATTTTCTTTTTAAATCTAAGATTTGAAAATGTAATACAAGATTTCTAATAAGTTTGTCTACCCTTTTCAAAAAAAAAAATGTCTACAAGCAAGTCAAATTAAATTTTTATGATTGTTGAAATTCATATTTTTACAACATTTGATATTCACTCGATTTCTCATATTACGATTTTCTTATTTTGTTGTAATTAAAAAACGAATGACTGTAGATACTTGAAAATTTCACTGAATGCTTATATTAGCATATTCTATATACGATAACATTTTGAAAATAATTTGACTCTTTTTGAGCTGTTTACGGACATTATCAGTTTTCAATTATTTTAGTTTTTTTTTCTTTAAATATCAATAAAGTTTTATCTGTTGGGCCAAAAAGTGTAAAAATTTAATACAAAGCTCCTGATATATTGTTACAATATCAGTTGAAAAATATTAAAAATACATAGGCACAATTTTTTTTTATAAGCATTTAAAGATCAAATTTTGACAAATTGAATAATTATTTTGTAGTTAAAAATTCATAATATGTTCAACTTTTATATCTAAGGATTGAAAATTTAAAACAAGATTTCACGTAAGTAGTTAATTCTGTTACCAAAAATTCTAAAAAATACATAAGTACAGTTTATTTTTATAGTAATTTTAATTTCAAATTTGGACGAAATTACATATTAAAAAACCTAGAATAACTATTTTAGTTATTTTGTTATGATTGTATAATATTATTCTTGGGTATACTTGAAACTTTTAAAGTATACTATTATATATCTATGATAGTATCACGGTCTGTTGTTGATGTATAACGCGTTATAAGTACCTAATGGATATTCTGATATGATTGAGTTGGAATTTATTTTAGGTACCTATTATAGGTCAATTTTTTTTTTAATACCATAGATATAAGTATATAATATGTCTTATACCTAGACTTACATACCGTCTCCGCTCAGAATCATTTTTCTTATACAATGATATTATATCATTGAATTCAAATTTAATACCATCCATTATACAGTGACCCACTTGTAGCCTAATGTACAGCAGAGCGAAATCCACTTGCACACCTTTTTGAGTTTGATCAAAAAAATAAAATCGAATTACGTATAATTTACCACTTTTCACTTTTTTTTTTGTTTTCTTAACGCTTTCTAACTTATAAAGTAATTTTCAATTTTTACGTCTCTAAAATACCATCTATATATTTACTTTTTTATTAAAAAGATGCTGATGTCGAAAACCAGATCATTTTTCTACCCCAAATATTGATGACAGATAGAGAAAAACACCAATTCATTATATTATTATGTAACCACATACTTAATATGATATTTTGATAGAAATCGTTTAATTATGAAGATTGTTATTTTAAGTTTTCTTAATAAATTTTTTTTAAAAGTGAAACAACATTTAGAAAATAAATTTAGATATTTAATTTTAAACATAAATTCACGTGCCCGGCGTTAAGAATTATGCCTACTGACTACTGTAATTTATGTAGTATTATTTCAGGCGTTCACTTAGTCGATATTTTTGAAAAAATTATTAACTAACATGCCTACATATTATTATTATTATTATTATTATTATGAGTAGCCAGCGCAATATTATAATACAAGAACATTAAAGGATTTATTTTTGGCTACCGGTAAAAATAATTAAGATAATTGACGTGTCAAATGCGTTACCTATTGAATTTTTCATCAGGTGCACCATATTAGTTTGATTTGGAATAAAATATTATACCAAAGGTAGACATTTTTATACATATATCATTAACATTTTTGCTTATACAATTAAATATTTTATACACAAATAATACCTACTTTATATTCTATGTATCGCGTGTTATTCTATTTGAAATCGATTGCAGATAGACTTTTTTTCCCTTTGCCGGTTCATGCTTATACATGGTGATATACACCAAACAACAAGGGGATGGCCCTTTAATTCTTTAATAATGCACTTATTCAATTATTTCTGAGTTTTAGAATTTTCAAGAATAAGCAATGGCTGTGGGCTTGACCTTTTTTCCTTAACTCGCATTTAATATTTATTTACTCCACCCACCCTAAACGGTTTTTTACTACTCTCCAATTAGTCAATTCTTATGTTATATTTCTATTGTAATAATAATGGTTAAATAACCTTTACACATTGTCCAAACTACCTTTTCCAACTATAGGACACCCATGACCCGCCTATTAATATTTTTGTGAATCGCATGATTAAAATATATACCTCATTCGAGCCGTCACTGAGTATCTATATATTGCACTCAACTAGATACCTATTCAAAGATCATTTTGTTTTCAAATAGACTTGAATTTTTATACCATTTAAGGAGTGTCTTACGGTAATACACTGATACAAACTTAGTACCTACATAATTAGGTATATCTATAAGAACTCAAAAACTGTTTATTTAAAACAAAATAACTGCTTAATGATCAACAGTAAAAATGGTGGTTATCAATTTATCATTAGAAAAAAAAATGTATCAACACTAATCACTGTAGAGTATAGACACTCCTTAATTGGCATAGATTCTATAAATCTAAGTATATTTGAACATTTTCTGACTTTAAGCATAGGTACTTAAAAATTCCAAGAATCAGAATATTCACCCTATTAAATGGTCAAAGTGAATATAATAGTGAGTACTAAGTATACTTAGTGAATCGCCCTGTATAATACCATTTATTAATACTTAAATAAATAACCATTATAGGTAATCACAAAGTGATTAGAATATTTATAATTTCGAAGTCCCGCTATAGAGCTTGGGGGTTAGGACTTAGAGGTTAAGACAATGTTTTCTGAGGTGAAAAAATAATCTAAACTGATTTCGTTTAAAGCGAATATACGTAATTTGTACCATTTTTTTTATATATATTTTTTTCTTCACTGAAGTAATTAAAGGCCTAAATAAAAAAATATATATTAAAATATTATCATTTCTATTCACTTATTAATATTATGACACAAATTATATTAATAAAAATATAATCCTACTTCGTAAACATTTTAAAGCGTTTAAATGTTGAGAAAAATATAATAAAATCATGAAAAACGAACAATACTACAGTTGAAGACAAAATCAATACGGATACGAAATATCGCAGGTTGCTCAACCGCGCATTGGCGCGACCTCTAGTCTTTCAATATATTTTAATTAAAGTTTCAATTTTAATTCCCTTATTCATACTTTCTATTTTAAACATCAACTTAATATTAACTTCATAATATTATTGTTCTTCTTTTATGTATATTACCTACCCACGTATCACATAGGTTGGTACTCACATCACCATGGTTTGTTTTGGAACCTACTATTATATATAATAAATAATTGGTAAAATGTTAGTTCTCAAGATTATTAATTTATTGTTATTGATTTTCTTAAAGTTTTAGTTATAATGATCTAAATTGTTAATTATGGTCTATGACTACCAGAATGATTGGCCAACTGTTTAATCTAAATTGATTAGCTTAACTTATACCTATATAATATTATTTCGTATGTTCGTATTTCGTATAATACAATACTATCATATTCGGTACCTACCTATGATAATATATATTATAATTTATATTTTATAGTATATACCACCTATGTATGTGATGATATTTAGGTACCTACCTACACCCATCACTTCCAAATATAATTTTAACTATTGGTATAATATCAAGTACCTTATATGTTTGTCTTCACTCTTCATTAGCTTAATCTGTATCAACTATATAAGCTACATATTATACGATGATTTTCACTAATTATCCGCGAGTTAATGTATTTTTAATTTCAAGCATCCTGTAACGATGTGTTTCATTCTTTCATTATTGTTATTAATATTAATTAATAATTATAATGCAATAATGCATATTTGTAAATACTAAATTGTAATATTACAGCATATAGACTTGGGCAGCTGTGTCCGAAAATAATGGCAAAATAGTAAGCCCCTATACCTATAGTTACGGTCAAATGTTATGTGCGTCAGCATTTGGCGCAAGGCAACTTAGAGTAATTATATATAGGTATATGTATAAAAATATCTAATAGTACCATTGACTATTGAGTATATAATATAGTATCTGAATAACATATTTACTCAATGCTAGTATACCTACCTAGATACCTAATGGTTTTGTCCAAAATTTGTGACGTCCGGATACAAAATGTTTTGTATGTAAGGACTAAGTAGTTACTATTTACTATATGTATGAGTATGACTTCGTAAGCCAGTCTTATCGATGTATACGTATACCGGCTACTATAGTAGGTATACATTGTATACAATTATTATAATAATAGCGAACGATATTTATTAAAATTAAGAAAAAAATAAAATATAATTTGTGAAATTGGTTGTGTATACCTATATTGTATTATTAGACAACAAAACCACATGGATCTGCCGGCATGCCGCATGACTACATATATATAATATTATTATCTCTTGGCCACCTGTTTGCATAATCCCGATGGCCCGAGCACCGCAGTCACACATGATATAACAGTGTTCGACCTCAGAACATTCGCAGGGTGCATGAGGATGGCCCTTGTCGTATGAAGAGAGGTGTGAAGGGAGACAACGAAAATCGTGTGTTTGTGTGTGAGTGTATATAATATAAACATATATATATAGATATTAGATACTCATTCCTATAAACACCACAAGGAAATGATTAGTTACCTTAGGCGTATTATGCACGTTTAGTTTTATATCGTATATACTATCAATGTAAAAGGATAATTTACTGCCATATGCCTATTGTATAGTGTGTATACACATAAAATGTCAACTGTAGTTTATAATATACAATTGTATACGCGTAGTATATAATATGATGATTTTGTGAAGTTTATCATGAGAGATTGCACGTTTTTATTTCTTGACCTCAGATTTTTTTTCGGACAACACGTGTTGCGCACATTAACCGAACGGCGTAAGATAACATTTTTTTTTAACAGTTTTGCATCTGCAGTGTTTCTCGTTAGTCGTTATCATAAATAAATAACAAATAAAAAGCTTTACGAATTCCATAGTGGTCGTCTTCTTTATAGATTTCAATTTTATTAAAGCATGAAATAAGACTATATAGGTAATAACCACAAACTCTCTAAAATCAACAATATTAGTAGCTCGTACGGTTAAAACAACAGTAGAGCACTTACCTAATACCTAAATGAGTTCATTTATTCAACATATTCTTTGCAAATTGCAGTCATTTTTTGTGATATAAAAACATGCGAACTAGATTCGAATTTCAAACGAAACTTTTGGAGCACTAAGACTTTTTATCTGATTAAGTTTTAAAAAAATATTTGTAATAAAACCGAAACATTTATAGTTTTACTCCAAATTGGACCCTCCATTACTCCTGCAGTAGTATTAGATTTTTCTAACATGATTAATTAACAATATAATGTTACGTAGGTATTCATAATAATTAATATACTTATTTACTATATTTAGGTACTGTTTATTAATTATTTGATTTCACAAAAATAACTGTGCTACAATATTCACATAAATACAAAAATCTTAAACAGCTCTCTTTATAATAAATTTACATTTTACGTGTGTTGTTTTAATATATTTATTTTTAGAATAACATTGAGTACTGAGTAGTGATTAAAAATGACATACATAGTAAATTTATCCAAAATATAATTTACCTAATCAGTAATTACTAGGGGACGGAGTTGAATGCAAATTGCATTTTTTTCTGAACACATTGCTTTTTAAGCACAAAGTTAATTTCATTTATCAAAGAATTAAAAAATATAACTTTCATTTTGCATTTTTGACATTCTGGTGAATTTTTGTATTTTTAAGTTGTTTTTATAAAATAATGGTCATTTAGTTAAAATTCATTCTAAAATAATAAAAAAAAAAATATTACTTATTTTGCCTTGTACTTCTATTTGATTATTTGTTATGTTTTTACCGATCAGATAAATAAAGACGCCGTCGCCACCTAAATACAAGTTATATAATTAATTTTTTGAAAATAATTTGCAGGCTAAAAAGAAGATAGGTGAATAGGAATAATAAGATGATACGAATAATTAATAAGAATAAGTATTTATATAATAATTATAAATTAATAACAACATTTTTCAATTTTAAAAATAATTTTAAGAGCATTTTCTAGTGCATTAAAAAAAAGTTTGTTAGAGTGCATTAAATCGTATTTTTCGAGGCATTTTTCTTCTATTTTAAAGCATTTAAATCCGTTTCCTAGTTACTAATTATATAATATGGACTAATAAATGGCCTACCCTATTGAAATGATTTCTTAAATAGAGTAATAAATACCTAACCAACATTCTGACTATCGGAAAAAATGCAATGATTATCTATTTAGGTAGGTAAATATTAAATAATTTAATTTGTTTAAGAGTAATTTAATTTTTTTATGAAAATTCAATAGCTATTACCTATTTGTCTTATTATTTTACCAGCACATAATATGATTCATTACACTACAAAAAGCATAGGTAGGTAGGTACTTCGTGATTTGTGAATCTTAATTATATTATTCTAATATAGTGGTATTAATAAAATAAAAGATTCTTTTCTTATCTATCAATTTAAATAGGTATTCTTATTTATTTTTGAGTGCCATAACTATTTAGTACGATATATTATTTAATAGCAAGATTAACAAGTAAAATTAAAATGTAAATTATTTAATTTTTAATAAAATTAGACTTGAACACTTGGTTACTACGATTAAAAATATAATTAGTGTTTGGATTATTTTTATAAGTAGGTACATGGTACCATTATAAAAGCTTAAAATATTTTTTTAAATTAACAAATAGTAAGAATAGTAGATTATTAATTAAAATATTAAACTTTTTATTTGAATCGACAGTATAACGACCAAATGAATGTGTTTTCATACAATTTCAGACTCTGGTTTCACGAGAATATTATATTGGGTTGTGTGTCACGCTTTCCAAAGGTTTATATTTTGGGATGCCCTTACGGTAAGTTTTTTTTATCAAAACGACCCCATCGCTACGTAGAATGTAGTCGCATCGACCCGCACTACTGGTGCGCCCTCTGCTTGTGCTCGTAACGAAAACCGTGGCGAACGAATAATAACGACGCTGTACCAACTGGCAACTACAAATAATAAAATAAATATAAGCCGTCGCAGTAGTTATTGTAGGTACGCGACTTGGCTCGAAATATTTTGTTTTCGAAACGCAACACAATGGACGGGGCCAGTTTATTACTGCGACGTTCGTCGTACCCACACGTGTTTTGGCAACCACTGGCTTGTTATAGTAGTGAGTAAGCTGAATACAATGTGAACAGCGAACTACAGACAACCAGTTGGCGACCGATGCGCGTGCGCGGTGGGGAAAGCTAGGCCCGGTGGCCGAGCCAGCTGCTGTTATCGACGCCGTCGCCCGTCGAGTTCTCTTTTAGGAGTTGTATCTATTATATGAAATATAAAATAATAATACATATCGCTCCCGCCGTTCACCGTCATGAATGCACCGACAGCGTTTTGATATTATCATTTTACCCTCGAAATCGACGACATTTCGTTTCAAAACGTTTCCCTTGCGTATTCGCTTTGTGCGTTGTTGCGCAAATATTATTAAATGCTCGAATTTCTCCGACCTAGTCGCAACGGACTCGAAACTTTAATAATTGAATAAATTATACTCTAATACTATAATATAATATTATGTTTTCAAATCGTATGCGAAATTCGTAATAATCAAAATATTGCAATAAATCGCATTGTACAAAAATAAATATGAAATCAGAACGTTATTAGAATACGCATACATTAAGCATACTAGCATAATATTTATTATTTTTGAAAACCTTTCTATATTTTATTACTTTTTCTCTTTTATATATATTGTGTTTGAACCGCTATACTCATATTCTGGTCGACAAAAATACCTACTGCTAACTCCTATCTATAATACTGATTTGAACCTAACAAATTATATCAAAAAATGTAAATTATTATAAGAATTATTATTATGGTCTGGCTTGTTTTTACTGGGTATTTAAGAGTTGGTTATACAGGACGTTTACGTATAATAAGGGATAATTTATTTCTACGACACATATTTACTTTTTTTTACCAATTTACGTAACATTGGTATTATATTACAATGTTTATGTAACTACTACATATTTAAACATATTTTGACTGTAGTTTATTAATCAATAAAGCCGTCTTTAAATACATTTTTCCATGGAATGGAAAAAATTCAAAAAAAATCTACTTTCGATGACTATCGAAATTGTACAATGTGGCAGCTAGGATTGAACGTACCATTCAAATAAATAAATATAATAGGTATCCAACATTCAAACGACTTATTGTTACCAATACCCACGCTTTATCTTATTTTATTACAGGTTATTTAATTATTATAATTATAATACTCTAGGTATAATGCTTGAATTAATAATTACGATTTTAATGTTGATAAATATTGTAGGTTTTGCAAAATTAGATACTATTTCAGCATACACATGTGAGACCGACAACTAACAAAGATAGTCGTTGTTTTTTGTCAGCACTCGGCAGTGCCGATCCGAAGCGAGGTCAGTTCAGACAAGTGTGACCACCTTTCATGTACCTGCACTATGTATTTTAATTTATTTAATATATATACACATTATACATGTACATTAAGGTTAACTATGTTTTATACCATGACGCTTATAAAACTTTATATTATTTGAATATTTTCATTGTTTTCAATAAAAGTATATATATTATGTACTTTGTAACTTTGTAAGGTTTACGCTTTATATAGTACCTATAGGTATTATACTTTTAAAAAAACTAATCAATAACTAAAGAAACTAATTTCGTAGATTAATTATCATTCAAAATTATGATTCTAATAATAGAATCAATTCTAATAATTTTTTCAAGTAGAAAGGCAAATATATAAAACATTATATTTATGTAGTTGTGTAGATATACTAAGTACACTTTTGAATTTTAAAGCTTTAACGTTTAAATATTATTTAGAAATTAAAATTTAAAAATGGTTAGATTTTCAAACTCAATATCTTTTCTGATAAGATAAACAATCAGTGTCAAAATTGAAAAATTCCCTGTACTTTTCTTAATAATTCGGATTTGGGAATAATTAAAAAGAAAAATTAGGGAAGTACAGACATTTTTACACAAAATCTACGATCTTATTTTGTTGTAATTCAAAACCGAAAAATCGTTGATTCTTGAAATTTTCACTAAATATTAATTATATTATTATTTTTATTATAATTTCTACGCACGCATGGTATAATTTCAAAATATTGTGACCCTTTAAACTATTTATACATAGGTATTGTATTTAAAAATTTCGAATTTGTTTATTTTTATTTTTAGTGTTAACAATGGATTCACACATTTATTTTGACCTACATTTTAGGCACGGGCAAACACTTAACAATTACATACGACTTACCATACAAGATCCCACATAAGATGTTCATTTAGCAATATTCAAAATACAAAGACACGAATTTTTTATAAGCATTTGAAGTTAAAATTTTGACCAAATTCGTCAAAATCAAAAAATTTGCAATTTATTTTGGAAGTAAAAATGTATAAATTATTACATTTTTATGGCTAAGGCTTGAAAAACTAATTCAAAGTTCCACAGAGGTTCTGAAACACAAAATATCTTTTTTTTTTTTTATGGCATCGACGATGACGACTAAGCTAATACATCGACAGCGCTCCATGCATCGTTCATTAATTTTAAATTAATACATTACGCTTAATTAATAATAATAATAACAATTACATAACAAGTAATTTACAAATTTACATTTTTTTTAGCGACAAATTAGTTTCCGTACACTCCGGCTGCCAAGGACTACTTTCCGTAGAGTTTGCTAGTATATATAGGTATGTAGATCACTATAATATATCCCTGGCAGTCTGCAGAGCGCTTGCAGTATTTGTCGTGCTATAGCGAGCGAAGGACAGAAGATCATCCCTGTCACCTTGCCTCGGCTGCCTAAATATTTATATTAATTTCATGCTATTGGCTATGCATATCTTACTATACTAATTAGATAGGTACATAAATATTAGTATATAACAGAAGATAGAACAGTATAAATAACATAATATGATTTTTTAAATAAACATAGTAATACAATATCGTGTCATATGCAATGATTTATCATTGAATTAAAATTTAATACATCTATTACAGTGACCTATATATTCAGTGACGAGTTAAACTCGACTCCAACTGTACCTACATCAGAGCGGTTACATGCCCACTTTTTTGGTTTAAAAAAGTATTTATGAAGTCTGGACATACCAGTTACTACTACAGCAGTAACACAAAGTAACACAAAATCATATAAAAATATTTTAGATTCTGAGCGGATAAAAAAATATTTTTAATTTAAAAAATCCAAGTATAAAAAAAATATATTTGTATTGCAGGAATAATATAACTTATTGTAGAATAAATATCGTACAAATATACCGTAGGTTAGTTTAGGGTCAGTACTGTGAGTAAACTGTCAAAAGGCTCTGACCGGGTCTTCCATTGCTACGCTACGCCACTGAATATAGATAGATATAATATTAATTTTAACATCAGAGATCACGACAGACGTACGAATACCTAATATTTTATAATATTATGTGATTTAAGTATTTTAAAATTTCGACGAATTGGTAGTTGGTAATTGGTAAGATAAAAACAGTTGTAATACTATTAAATAAATTAAATTTGAAATAACTATAAACTTATTTAAAATTTAAGTTTTAAATAAAGTATGGCCCAAGAAAACATTTATTTTTATTTTTTGGCCCTTGACACCAAAAAGGTTGCCGACTTGCTATAAACAATACATTTTTTTTCTGGATAGAATACGTGCTCTGAGAGTTTTACGATAAATATAATATAAAGACATACGTTAGTTCGATATAGTCCTTCCCTAGTCACCTTTGTTTAGATTGAAATTCGACACAAACGGTCGTATTATCGTATGGTATACTTATAACTCATATATTATAAGCTGTTTAAGACGTTATCTTCGTAACTTTTCTGTAGTCATACGCGCAATTTCAAATTTTGACTTGGGGAGGCTAAATATATTAAAGGCAAGCAGACCATTGCAATATAGCATTTCAAAATTGTATGACCTATGTTTTTTTTTTGGGGGGGGGGGGCTACGGCTAAGTTTAGGTGGGGGGGCTAAGCCCCTTCAATTTGCGCCTATGTCTGTAGTTATCTAAAATTCTACTGAATAAGACTACCAACAATAATCCACATGGTGCATAACATAATAAGGATATTTAAGATTCTGATCGGAGCGATGAATGTATTGATTTTATAATGATGTGAAAAAAAATCACCGTAGATACATGAATTTTTCACTGGTTGCTTAGATTAGCATTTTCTATACACGGTAAAAGGTTCCACGTAAGTAGGTTAATCTGTAACCATAATAAATTATCTCAGAAATATATTTTTTTATAGTTATTTTATGTTCAAATTTGGAGGAAATTACATATTAAATAACCAAGAATAACGATTTTAGTTATTTTGTTGTCATTTTATAATACTAATTCAACTTATTGGCTACCGTATTAATAATAAGTAATCTATATATATAAAAATGGAGCATGAAAAATGTACGTTACCTCATCAATCGAGAACGGCTGGTCCGATTTGGCTAAATTTTTTTTTAAGATGTTTGTAATTGCCAGGAGAAGGTTTTTACGAAAGAAAACTTTAGGAAAATCCACCGGAAAAGTAGGAAATCTGGATGTAAAAAATACAACAGTGGCGCAACAGTGTATTATATATTAGTTTCTATTGGTTAATCGGGCATGTTTGTTGATTTCTATTATTATTTTTTGTCAATATAATATAAATGAATGTTTGTGTGTAGATTAGACCTCTGGGAAGAAGACAGGCCAATTTAAAAATGGTTAAATTTGGATTTTTTTATTCATCTGATACTAATTTGGTTAGATTAGGTTAGGATTTTGTATTAATTGATTATATTAATCCACCATTTAGGTGGAATACGACAAACATGGTGTACCTACTTTGATACTTTAAAGTTAAATCATACACTTACGTACAAGCAGCACGGGGTCCGCGATCTACCGCAGGCATATTCCCTAACTGATAATATGCTGTTGCGAATCAGAATTTTTATTCCGGGCAACAGAAAAGTTAAGATACATTTTTAACACCATACACCGAATATTAAATAACGAATTGAACAAAGTTTGAGTCATATAGAGTTGGTACATTTTACGGAGCAAATAAGTGCACGGGATTAGCTAGTAATAATAATAATATAAAATATCCACACTGACAAACCGTCACCGCTCAGAATCGTTTTTCATATACAATGATATTACGTATATCATTGAATTAAAATTTAATGCCATCCAGTATAAAGTGACCCTCTTCACTTGTAACCTACTGTACAGCAGAACGACATCCATTGACTTATCTTTTTTTATTATTATTAAATCCTAGAGACCTTTTTTTATATATAAATTATATAAATATGAATTATAATAGCAGGTATACCGTATACCCACAACCCAAGGTGACATATTATACGAATGCAGAAATGCAGTCAAAAAATCTATAGGTAATAAGTACCTAATAACTAATGAGTATTAGTATTGTGTATTAGGTATTGAGTAAAAATAATATTTGATATTTATTTATTTGTACTCAATGGACCATGGTGTAATTTAGCTGTACCTATTATATACTATACCGTTGTTTAAGTTCGATACCTATGCATATACATTCGAGTAGGTACTCAGCAGTTTTACGTATGCCTTCTGTATACGTATGATACGTAAACAATAATATCTTGTAATAGTATGTACCTATAATATATGCATATGTGTTATCGTATTATTCAATACACCTATATATAATTTTGGCGGCACGTGGTATCATCCGTATGTTGCACATACCGACTATGCACACTCCTCTTACCGCCACTACACGTTTCCTCGGTCTACACGCGCAATATAATATATATAAATCGCCGTTTTGTTTACGTTTTGCCGTCTCTTTGTGTGCGTATATAATATGTAAGTGTGTTTGTGTGTGTAATAATGAAGTGATCGGTCAAGGTCGGTGACCTATATAAAATTCACGGTCGGGTATGTGATGGTCAGGAGGATGGTGGGAGGGGTAGAGGGGAGACAGGAGTCTGTCTGTCTCTCCCGGCGGCGGTGTCTGGCACCCTCTTCTCCTCCACTCTCCTTAACCGTCGTCACCGTCGTCACCGTCGCACACTCCGCCACCACTGCCGAGACGACGATAATCCAAATAATTGAAAAGGAAAAAAAAAATACACACATGTAAATATTACTATCAAGATAATAATATTATTATTGTGTTTAAAACATTTTATATATATACTATAATAGACGTGTGATGTCGGTAGAAGGGAGAAACCATGAATGAGTCACGTATATATGTATATTGTACGTTAACAACTTCCATCGTGTATAATATTATGATATATATTTTTCGTTCAACCTACGTAATTCAGTATTGCCGGTATATACATGTATATGGCATATTATATTTTACATATCCAGGTACATAACCTCAGACACGTGTTGAACGCGTGTCGTTTTTCGAACAGTTATTATACATGATGTATATTGTATACATAACACCATAATATTTGTTAAGACATCACGTTGTATATATTATAATATAATATAAAGTACTAAAGTAGTGTGGTTACATGCAATATGCTGTATTGTAACTCGGCTCTAATTTTAGTCATGGGACTAGCAGTAAGACAGTGTAAATAAATATGGAACTGTAATATGTACAAATGAACGAGTACCTATACCTATACAAATTTAAAAATGTGTACTATAGTTTATAATATTAACTATTAAGTATAAATAAATATAATCAAGTTTTCAAAAACTTGTTTATATAATTCCGCCACATACCATTTTATAAAACATTAACTAGGTATAGAATATAATGTAGATATAGAAATTAGAAACAATATGCGCAGTACAATTTTTTTTAAGGACTGTTAAATCTAACTATTATTTTTGTGGTGTAGTTTCCCATGGATGCCACCCACGCCACGTGCCTATATACATGGGTATATCAGCTGTGGTCTGAACTTTAATATTGTATTCCATAAGTATATAATAGAATAACAATAATTAACAATGATAGTTGATACTCTTATATAATTTCGAATCTGGAAATGCAGATTTATAATCTAAATTACATAATAAGTAAGTGTATATATCTATATATAAGTATAGTGCAAAATGTGCTATCAAATTTAGTCGTCGATTGATAACTACGCATGTCACATGGTATAGATAGTAGATACTTATATAAAGTTGAATAGTCCATACATTGACATATTGGATACACACATACACTAAAAATTACAAAATATAGGTATATCGTATATATTAGATATAGATGGATTATATACATAAAATCGACAGTCGTTAGTTCGTTTTGTTCAAATTCGATTACATGCAAATAATCAAAATAATTAAGTACGTATAACATATTATGTATGTATGTTAAATATTTAATATTATAAATATTATAATATATAAGAACACACAGACGACAGGCACATACAGTAACAACACCTGGTTGAGTCATGGCCCACTTTGACATATCGCATAAATAATAAATAGGTAAACATAAATTCTAAAATATTAATCTATGAAATAGTTAAACGTTGGAAAACGTTTAGAAACAAAAATAAATAAATACATAGGTAATACGTTTACACTTTATACACATAGCTTAGATCTTTATTTCTTTGATATCGTCATAATAGAATATATAGGTACCTATTAGGTGGCGTATTCAAAAAAATTTCATGCGGTGGTCCACAATTCCAGATAGTTATTTATTTTCCTAACACAAGTACCGTGAGGGCTTCGCCACAATGAATAAGAAAAATATGATATGTAATTTGTTTGTATATAGATATTATTAACTAGGAATCAAAATTTCAGACAATTTTGGATAGAACAGGTCTTTCTCAGAACCTCCGAAGATATATAAAACTCAAAACATTTAAAAAACAATACATTACTGAAAAAGCCTAAAGTTTTTGGAAAAAGAATTATTTAGGTACATTTAAAATAATATAAACAAAGAAACAAAAAGTAATTTCACATTTAAACAATCTTTATCTTGTAATATATTAAGCTATAAATACCTATAATAATAATATTATAACTAAACTTATGCACTATAATACATTGGTATGGCACAGGGGGGTTTTAGGGGCTAAGCCCCTCAAAAATTTCTATAGCCCCTCCCCCTCCCCAAACATTTCCTTAATTTTTTTAAGCTTATTCAATATTATCAAAATAAGGCTTTAAAGTTAGCCCCCCCCCCAAATCCCAAACGCTTTTTGCGCCTATGGGTATGGAGTATGGACTGACTTGAAATAGGTAGTTTCAGCTTCAAAATTAAAGCTGAACGTTGAATTCTGATTGTATCATCGTTTTTATTGTAAAGCAAATTATTGGAATAGTAACCGCTCTGCTGTACATAAGGATAAGGTGTCAAATGTATCTCATAATGTACCTACTTATGCGATTTGAATTCAATGATAAATCATTACATAATAGTGCTACCAAAAACGATTCAGAGCGAAGACAGTCTGTTAGCATATATTAGGTACTATCTACTACTAAGTATATTGTATGATACAATATGTATATTGCTATACTAAATATAGTATATAGTAATTTATTTTACTATTAGTATTTACTATTTAGTTATACGGCAGTCAGCAGGTTAAATTAATTCACAGGGAAAACATTGCATTTTATTTTTATATTTATTATAGTATATAAAATATAACACATATATATCGAAATGTATTATTGTAATTAACTTTCGTATCAATACCGACTTACTGTAGAATGGTATGAATATTGAGAATAAGGTCTGTGGAGGTACAGGTATAGATAGACGATTAATCTAAATGTTTTTAAAATCTCAATGTGTACCTAAGCAATATGCATATAAAATTTAATAAAAGATTTACTATGTTTCAAAGCCTCATACATAAACATGTAGTTATGTACCTACCTATTTGTGTATTTATTTTTAAATTTCAAATTTATACTGGTACCTATATATAATTATATAATAATATAATAATACCTACCTATATATAGTTATATATTTACCACATGGCACAATGGCACATATACTTAATAGTATACCTGCGTATATCTACCTATATGCATATATGTTACAGTATATATAAAGGTATTATAATATTATAATAAATATAAAATAATTATGATAGGTACCTAATGAGTATAATATTCAATGGATATTAATATAATTTAATATAACAATATAGTTATATTGCCTATACCAATTACCTATATCAATTATAAATCCGTTACGAATCTATAAACATATTTCAGTCAATTAATGTAATCAAGTCGAAAAATACAATCTAAATTCTGAATAATAACCAGAAATTATGTAAAGGGATATATATAATGATTGCTCATAACAAGATTTTAATGACAAAATACAAAAAATTCAAAACCACAGATCAGTTTGTTTTTTTAGAAATTCATCCTACATACCTATAGGTAGTGTGTCAGCGGATATCAAGCATGACGCCATGCGCAGACTACAAAGTCCATTGACCATTACATCTATAAACGATAATTTAATGAATAATATTATAATACCTACAATATTATAATCCACACTTGGCACAATAATGTGTATTATAAATTATATTACACTATATATATGTACCTATTGGCTATTATAGGTATACCTATAATAACTGTGTACCAACAATCTTTTTTCTTATATTAAATAAAATTAATTAATTAAACAAACAAAAAGTTGTATTATGCGATGTTATAATATAATATGCTCAAAAATGTAATCTTAATATTTTTTAAATAAAATGTGACATAATATTTAGTAATTAGTTATTAGCAAGTTTTAAATAAGGCAGCAAGCCGGACAAAAAGGTCTGGCGAGCCGCCAGTTGGCCATCACTGATTTAAGACAATATCTTCTCTAATCCCTAATACTTTAACCGTCTAAACTCTAAAATGTACAGGACGGAGCCACCATCTTTTCCCGTTTTTAGGCGTTGGTTATAATATGAGAAAAACGAAAAACACAGTGGGAAGTGGCTTAACATTTTTAATTACCCTGTAATGAATGAAAAGTAAATTATGTTATAATAACTTGTATATAATTTTTGTACTAATTTCAAATTAAATAGATAATAATGCTATACTATATCTTAAACGGGCTTCCACCCGTCAAGTTTAAATAAATAAATAATGTTTATCCATACCTAAACAATTATTGTAATTTTAAAATTTTAAATTAATTTCTCGTTCACTTACCTATACATGAGTCTTTTGCTAATTAGAAATATATTATAAAAAAAATGGTAATTTTTACTCTGCTATTTAAGTTATAAATTCATTATAAAGGTTATTGATGCCACTTTTATTGTTGTACCCTTACATTACGTTTGTGTTCAATTAACATTTTCCCTTTTTATTTGATAAGTACCTATATTTAATGCAAGCCACCAACAGGTTTGTGATGGGTAAAATATGACACTAACGTATTATATGGCAATACGAAAAATAGGGGTACTATTATTAATACTACGGCAAATTAACACCTTATGATAAAAAGTTTTAAAAAAATGTATCGTTTGTACTTTGGGAGACCCTGAATAAGCCGAACTAGTTCCTGAAAATATCCCCCTTGTCTAATGAGCACACATGTATCATGTATGTACCCAATACGGAAATAGACCCTTGCCCTTCTGGTAATGATTTCACATCTAGTCATTATATTTATATATATTATTTTGTCAAGATGACGAAGATAATATAGACAATAAGGGCCGTTCTTACAATGTCCGGTAAAGTGTCGGTTAACGCTAACCGGATGATAACAGATTTTATTACCGGCAGAATTCCGCCGGTTAAGTGTCGGTTAACTTTAACCGGAGATCGTAAGAACCAGCCTAAGTCATTTTAAACAAAAACTATTGATCACGATAAGAATTTTGTCAAAAAAGTAAAAACTGTATTTTAAACACTATTATTATTTATTTTACGAATAAAGATCTTCTTCTAAAAACATATATTCGAATTTCGAATACAATTGTTATACTAATATTACTAAAATATCACATTATAGTATTATTATATCACTTAAGATTGATAAATTAAAAGAATAGTGATTACATTACCTACATGGTTACATGTTATTATATTATTATAAATTATAATATTGAGTTATATTATAATAATCTGTTGTACGGATGTACGACCTTATAATGCGTAGGTATAACTGTATAAGTATAGTAGGTACTCTGCGCATATAATGGCGTATTTAACGTACCTAATTATTGTCTAAATATATATAATATATTTTAATATTTTTTTATTAGTGTATCTATAATTTATTTGAATACCGGAAAATAAAATCAAAAACTCTAAATACCTAATCTATAAATTATAATATTATAGTTGTTAAATTAAACATAGAATGACAAATGTATTCATTTTTCAATATTTCTAAAAACATATTATTACCTATACAACATTTAAAATTTGAATATTAGTTACAAACAGACTTACGATATATTTATTATACACCACTATAATTACATTATGTATTATTATATAATACATAATATATTCAGTATATGACTGTTACACAGCAGACAAGTATCAATAAACCCAATACCATTATACCAGCTATACTATAGGTAGCACTCGGATAGTCGGTCCCGAATTTTTAAAATATTGTACTGTATTGATATAAGTTAATAGTTATATAATATAACATAGGTAAGTTATTATATTACGCTACATTAGTAGGTATGAAAATGTTAATATACTATTCTTAAGACAATACAAAATACCTAAAATAAAATAACACTTTATATTTTTGAATTTCTTAATTAGAAACGTCTTAGACTTAAATACATTTTAATGTTGCAAATATTGTAATGCACCCAAATTTACTTTATACGTTCGACGTCTGCAGACTGCAGTTATAATATCGTATAATATTATACTAACCTACATATGGCCATATCGTACACGAGTACCTGACGTAGATATTCTATACTTCTAAAAGTTTATTTGAATTGATTTTATTGTATTATATTGTTGACCAAAATTGTCGACTAAATTGTTGTTTAGAATATTTAAATTATTAGGTTAAATAACTAAGTGCAATATTTATTGATGGAATAACAAATTTACCATTTACTAAGTATAGAGCCATCACTTGTGTAATATAATTTTCATCAAGCGTATCGCGTAGAATATAATATTAATTATTAATGCATTATTGACAATTTGACACGATATTATGAAATTTTTTTCGTGTTTCATCTTATGAGTTGACACTTTATCTATGCATAAATTAATCTTTTTAGATGGATTTTTCATTTCAAAAAACATTTGCATATTTCATTATAAAAAAAAATTAAAGTATACATTTATACATAATATTCAACAATTGATGTTGGTAAGTGGTATACTGGTACCAACTAGCATTTAATAGAAAAAATAATAAGTAGCTAATGCAGTCATCATCCAAAATCTTAAAAAAAATTCCTGGCTAGATTTGGGAACCACTCCTGGCACGGTTAGGTAATCACGGAAATAATTTCGAGATTTATCTTGAAAACACCGGGGCGCAATACGCATCGTTTTCGTTTATCATTTATCCATAACATGTATCCCAGGATCGGCGCGCTGCCCCTGAAAGCAGGTACTTATAGACTATCCGCCAGAAACCAGAACGGCGGGAGATACTCCAACTCTAGATGGCCGGGTTTGGGGGGGTGGTTGTTGTTCTACAGAAATAATAATAATCGTACACGTAGAGAATCCCACGTTGTTGCTGTTATTACGATTATACCATTATGAAATATAATAAAATATTATTAATATTTTAGTCGTACGACTGTTGTACGAGAGAAACACACAAAACCCGAACCGAGTTAACGGCGGCCGTGCAATAGCCGACCAACCGGCGGCGGTAGCGAGCGACAGCCGACGAGCGTGGTGGCGTCGTCTTTCCCCTATATTGCGGCGCACAAAGGACCCCGCGCGCGTTGTCTGCCCACCGACGCCGCCGCCGCCGATAACCGTCACTCCCACCAAACACGGCGGCGGCGGAGGTCATTTGATACGGTGTGTGTGTGTTTTGTCCCCTTCACCTCGCCGCCGTCGTTCGCGTTCCAACAGCACACCGCCGTCACTGCCGCGACCGCACCGCTACCACCGCTCCACCACCACCGGATTTTGGGGCCCCGACTCGGCCGCGCGTTCGTGTCGGTTGCCGCCGCCGCCGTCGTTTGCCCACCAGTGTTCCCGTCGTATCGAGCCGCTTATACCGCGGCGCAGCACAGATACACCGCATACACCTCACACACACGCGGGCGCGATAATAAACGTTCTTTTATAATAATAGTATAAATGTTATGATAATATTCATTTATCGTTACGAAATACGAAAATCGTAAAATAATTTAATATTTCATTACAATATATACAATATATTATTTAATTATATTTTATTCTCGCCCGACCGTATTTTTCGTTCCGTCTCTTGAATTCCCCGCCACTACTAGTCGACTACTCGACTCGTGTCCGTCAGTACACATTCAGACGGGGCCACACAGCGTTTTACCAGACGGTCTATATAATACTTATTTTTCCGCACGAAATCTACCTCCGTACTGCGGTAACAACGACGAATAAAATATTATGTGAACTTGGTGCGCAAGTCCGCAACAGAGAAGAACAAGACAGACCAGGAGGAACCGTCGACCACCGATTTCAAACGGCCGTCGTCGTTATACACACCAGCAACAGCCGCAGTCTCAGTCGTCCTACGAAAGTTAAGAAGCATGGACACAGCTACGTTTTTCGTCGAGGGCACTGCCAATCAGTTCGAGCACGTACTCTCGCTGTACCCGCAAGCGTTGCGCATCAAAGCCGAGGCTAAGACGAAAAAGCCCGAAGACCTCATCAAGCTGGACAATTGGTGAGTGCCCCCCTCCCCCCTCCAGGGTACAATTTATCGGGGTTAAAATTTGGTGTATTTAATTGTATTTATATTGTGTTAAATGTATTACGTGTATTATACGTTTATAACTGTATAATAATAATATTTATAATGTGGTTTTTCACGCGCGTGCGTACGGTATAATATTATTTTGATTTTTGACGTGCGGTGGCGGTCGTTTCGCAACGCGCGCATTTGACGCGCTCTGTATAACGTGCGGCGGCGGTCGGTTAGGTTGGCAAGGCGGTCGGTCGGTCGGTCGGTCGCCCCGCCGCCGCCGCGTACGGCGTACCCAATCGAGGCCGTGATGACGTTAACGATTTCTTTGTGGAGAAAACGCGCACCGTTGCGCGTTATGTGCGTACTCTGTACGACGCACAGAACGTATAAAACATAATAATAGTAATAATAATAATGCAATACAGATGTGTAAGCGTTCAACGATTCGATTATTGCACAGTAACGATCTCTAGTACTCTGGAGTTGTCGTACAACTCGTGTCCACGACAATCGATGCCATTCATCATCCCCACGGACGACGGTTGTCTCGTCGCCGGTCCGGACTCCGGGTCGTGTTTTGTGACGGCGCGGTGTGTAATATTCGTATAAAAAAAACCTAAGATATGATAATGACTGTACAGGACGCTCGCTGTGTCGACGGTCGACAACATGTTTTCGTCTGCACACACGATTCGCGCATACTATTTATACATACCATGGCGATGTTATATAATAATATAATAATATAATATGATTTCTGTTCGAATCGATATTTGTAATCGTACAAAATATGTCTACTCTGGGCGAATGTACACGTACAGACAGTAAATCACTGAACACTAAAATTTGTAAAAATAAATAAAATGATAATCCGTTGATTAAACTTTAACTATACCGCGATACCATGTAATGTAGACAACTGCAACTAATTTTAGCTGATGCAACAAACCCCAACGAGATTATTTATATTTATGTAACTCGCATTCCTGATTTTTTTTTTAAATCCATCAAAATAAATGTGCATTACACATTTTCGTTTTTTGTATACTGTGACTAAATAATTAATAATATAATATTATTATCAATGGACAGTGATAAGAAATAAATGTATTTGTACTGATAATCAGTCAATATAGTCAGTTAACCAAATTCATTCATTGTTTTTGAGATAAGAAAGATTTAATTTCAATAACAATAAACGAGTATATTGTGGTTCTTATGAAATTATGCACAATGTTGTAATATCAGTACGATATAATAATTAATATTTTTTATTATTGATTGGATATACCTATTGGCTATTAGTAATGTGTACTATGTACTAAGTATGTAATAAGAACTCTGTTATACCAGAAACCAGACAATATGTAGAAAAATACAATAAAATAAAAACAATATTATATATTATATATATACATGTAAATGCAAGACATTCAAATGCAAAACATATAATTTTGTTTGAATTTAAAATTGTAATTAATGTTTTAGAACAAACATTAGGTAACAATCAATGTTATATAATTAATTTATAGATTCAGTATAGCCTAAATATTTAAATCGTCACACATTAAGGAATACCTAAATATTGAATTATAGGTACCTAGTACTAAAAAATAATTATTTACAAAAAAAAATTATCATCAGTTACTTAATTTTGTCTCTTATTTTGTATAGATTAGTTTGTAGTAATTTAAACAGTAGTTTTTCTTAAAAATTCTCTATTTAACTTTTTATATTTTTTTTTTTGTAGGTATCAGAATGAATTACCAGGAAAAATCAAGTCGAGGGGAAAAGATGCACATTTAAATCATGAAGAAATTTGCCAAATAATGAAATGGAAACAAACAGTAAACTTGAATTTTTTTTGTAAAATATTGATTGAATAATTACTTAAAATAATTTTCTATTGCAGAGAGGAAAAACATTCCCTCAATTGAATTACTTAATTAAAGTGAACACACCACGTGCTGTTATGGCTGAGACAAAGAAAGCTTTCAAAAAATTACCCAATTTAGGACTTGCACTTACAGCATTAAGTAATTTGAAAGGTGTTGGAACCACAATGGCCTCAGGTATACATAAATACTTTTAAACATTTAATTTTTTGAATGGAATTATAATTTGATTTTAATATTCAATATTATTATTTTTTTTAGCTTTGTTAGCAGCAGCTGCGCCAGACAAAGCTCCTTTTATGGCTGATGAATGTCTTAAAGCAATTCCAGCTATTGAAGGAATTGATTATACTGCTAAAGAATATTTGAACTTTGTAGCCCATATTCAGCAAACAGTGGAAAGACTTAATGGCGAATGTAAGTATAAAATCTTATCTAAACATTTAAATAGTTTATATTTCTTAAGCTACCTTTGTTAAATTGTTATGTCATTATTTTGTTATAGGTAGTGAAAATACATGGAATCCACATTCAGTAGAATTAGCATTGTGGACACATTATGTGGCAAATGAATTCAAACCTGAACTTTTAAGTAGTGTTCCAGAACCAATTAAGAAGCCAATAATTAGTGAACAAACAAATACCGATGCTCATACTAATGGCAGTGTTAATCAAACAGAGGTTTTTATTATTTTGTTATTTCAGTACTCATTTATATTTGTTTACTTAATATATTTATATTTTATTATAGTTGGATGAACCAACATCTGATGAAAGCAATCCTGAGCCATTACCACCGTCCAATGGTCACCAATTAACAATTGAAGATGATTCTCGTGACAAGTCTGAAGATGATATCACCAATGACTCTATAACGACATCAGAATCAGCTCAAACACCACTTGCTGAAGCTTTAACAGAGGACTCATCTAGTCTGCCTGCCCCCGATGAACCACCTGTAAAAAAATTCAAAACTGAAGGTCAGACAGTGGCTGCAGAAGCCAATGGAAACTAAATTGGTTAAATGGTTTTAATTAAACCTAATGGACCACCATAAGTTTATAATTTTAGTGACAAGTTAATATTGGAGAAAATATTGTTTGAAACAAAATAAATTGATAAAAAAAACTCCATATTTATCAGACTTAATGATGTAATTATAACTTACAGTTATACAATTTGATTTACATATAAAATATTTCACCATTTTTAAGTGGACAACAATTTAATTTATTTTAACTCGTACATAAAAACTCGTAAATATATTTTTTTTATACTTAGATTTTATACAACAAAATAAATTAAGTCTGTAATATTCTAATTTGTTTTATTCAACTTAGTAATTTCATGATTGAAACATTTGACTGTAAATACAATTAATTATAATTATAAATGTTTAAGATTTACGGGATAGAGGGATGTCTGAATATTATGAAATAATAATAAAAGTGCACCTTAGGAAGTAATTTTTTTCTAAGAATTGTCATAATTCATTGAAAATTTTGATTTATATTGGGGGGTCAAGGGAAACTTGCATTCAAGAACATAAAAACCATTATAAGTATATACATATATTCATAATGGACATATTATTATGTATATAAAATATGTAGTATTAATGTATCGGATCTGCACCATTTTTATTGAAATAAATTAACAACAATGTTAATTTATGTACTTAAATAAGAAAACTGCCTTTTAGCAATTTTTTATGTTTTATTTACTTCTATATATTTTTTTTTAATGGTACAAACAATTATTTACATTCCGTTAAATTAAAACTATATATATATTTTTTTTTTTTTTTACTGTAAACTTGGGGAAAATCACTAATGATAATAATTGTATCTGTATGATTTTTTTTAGTAACATGTAACATTTTTACTTTTAATGTAAAATCTTATAGTTTTTGGTATTCTTTTGTTTTAAAAAAATGGTACATTATTAATATATTAAATATTATTTATAACGCAGCATGATTATTTTGTGTGTATGTATGCATATATATGCATATATTCCAGTAAGTTTGTCTTAACATAAATAAACTATGTAATACATAAACATAATATGCCTTTATGATTGGTAATTTCAATATTACCTTTGATGTATTAACCTTATTGAAGTCTAATTGATTGGTTTTTTATAACTTAATACAGCTGATCTACAAAATACTTTGTCTATTATTGATATAACACTAATTATTAATTAACATCAATAATTATGTTGTACGGTAAGTTGGTATTGAGTATTGCCTCATAAATTAATAACAATAAAATATAATATAAACATGTACTATTATAATAATTAATAAATACAATGTTTTCGGGATCAACTAATTTTTTCTAACATATGAATAATAGTAAAATAAATTGCTATAATATAGCAATATAAAATAAATATAATATAATAAAATATATTTAGTAATATAGGCTCACTCCGTTTAGAATCGTGTTTTATTTATGTAATGATTTATCATTGAATTTCAATTTAACAAATTCATTACTGCAATGACCTACTCACTTGACACCTACTGTATAGCAAAGTGGTTACCTACTTCCCCATTTTTTTTTTTACTTTTTCAGTTGTGCATTTTAGTTAATTATTTACTATATAGGTTATATAGCTATATTATATTATATATGTAATAGGGATGATTATAAATTGTTGGTGATTATTTGAAAATGGTTGATGTACCACTCTATAAGAAGATATTGACATATCGTATACACTGGAAAATAGGCACCTACATACAATTAATTATAGGTATTCATTTTATTATACCATGATGGATTACTAGAATTTGTAGCTACAATTATCGTAGAAATATAATAATATTATTAAGTATTTAAGTAACTAGTAACTACTATTATAATTCATAACATAATATGTTAACTATATTAACTAATGCGAGTATGTGATATGAATGCGAATGCGACTTTTACACTCCACATTTACTTTTGGAATACTCCCATAGTCCCATATATAATAGTCTGAAGAAATTGTCCATGATTTGGCAAGGTGTGAATTTTGTTTTTACCATTACCCCTGTTTGATTATAAGAGCAGCTAATGAGTCTGTCATTGGCAAAAAACATGACCATTTTTATAATTTTTAGGAAATTTTATATTGTGTAGGACGTAGGTGTAGTTAACTTAGGGGAAGTGGCGTAGACATGATATCTGAAAGGGGGGATCAAAACGACAGCTAAATGGGAGGGGAAAATCGGAAAATACCCCATCCTCTCAAAACTTTTTACTTGAGTCGTAAAATATTTTACATTAAGGAACAATGAATATAACATGAATAGATTCAGGATTCACATCAAACACAATATGGAAGATTATCTACTCGGAGCCAATGGGAGGGGATCTGATCCCCCACATCATCCCTTGTATACGCCACTGCTTAGGGGTATCATTTGGAATAAAATCACGGGATAGCAAGCCTCTTGAATAATATTTCTAATTAATTTACATGTGGTCTAATGAAGCACGGTCGCCAGTCGGTGGATCGATAAATCTTTGACAATTGTTAGGTGTTAGGTTACGTGTCCAATATACGTAATTACATCCGCCTTCATTATTATCGTCTCTTAATCAATTATTATTATATACAATATATTATAAGTGTTAACTAAGGGGTGCGTTCGAAAATGGTTAGTAATTGTTAGTTAGAGTAGAGTTTACTTTACATTATAAAAATATGTATCTTTTCCATAACAGGTATTTTAATTTTTTCATTATTATTTCAAATTTTGCGCCAGACACTTAATTCATTTTAATAATAGATAATTCAGTTAGGTGGCTTTTTGTCGATATTAATTTGCCTGATACCTAACATTATTGTACACAAATATACGGTTGGTAGTGTGGTATGATGGTTTTCTGTCGAGTGGCATCTTGTCGGATTTTGGTTATGGTGTTTTGTCCACGAACTAAGATAGTATCTTAGTTCGTGGTTTTGTCGAATGGCTTTTTGTCGTTATCACGTGGTCTTATGTCGGGTGGTTATTTGTCGGATGGCTTTTCGAGGTGTCACGTTTGAAAATATTTTTTATGTTCCCTAATTTTTTTTTAA
Source organism: Acyrthosiphon pisum (assembly GCF_005508785.2). Lineage (NCBI taxonomy): Eukaryota > Metazoa > Arthropoda > Insecta > Hemiptera > Aphididae > Acyrthosiphon > Acyrthosiphon pisum. Next base: position 58,220,970 of record NC_042494.1, read on the forward strand.
GTATCAGACAACTGTTGCACTTATGAAGATCGAAGGACGAGTAATGATAATAAAATGATAAATTATATTTTAATAAAATAACATAAAATCTGATTGGTTAGATTAGCAAAAGACCCCTAAAGCGGCCGGCAGACGCAGCGATCGTCGCGTCGTCCCGGTCACTAAACATTTGAGGAGGGGCAAGGTGGGCATTTGCCCCTGTCTGATTTTAAAAGCGGCCTGATGGGCCGGTTCCCAGTTGTTGCCGTTTTACCATTATTATATTTTATAAGCGCAAAAACATGCCTATTTTATAATATTTTCAAAAATTATTATACTATAATATATTATAATATATTGATAATATCGACAACTTTGAATTGCCATAACTTTTGAACGGTAAGTTTGCGGGAATTTTTTCAAACAGTTTTGAATTCAGCATAAAAAACACGTATTTTAAAAAAAAAAAATTGAAAAAAAAGGGTGTCCGGTAAAGTAGATTTGTTCCTTACATTAATCTTTTAATTTGGGCAAAATATGACTTAAAAAAAATAAATAGGTGGTGTGGCTAAAAATATAAAATTACCGTAAACTGCTCAAGAATCGAAAATAATTTCTGGTATGTTTAATAAACAGACAAAACTTGAGCGGCTGAGCCAGAAAGCAAGCAATAAAAAAAAATATATATTATTATTTGAGATAATATTAATTTGTAAATATATCGTATACCTATATAAGAGTAATACTGTAATAGAGTATAGGCTATAAGTGTTCATCAGGTAAAATTGATTTATAAATAGTGCAGTTGATATATATTTTCAAAAATAAAAAAAGGTAGATATCCTATAATAAACTACCTACTAATATTATTGTTTATCAATATAAATATTGCCATATAATAGTTTGTAGACTTTTAACTGATAGGTATGCAATTGTTTTTCTAAAATATCTGCTACCTTTTATTATTTTAAAAATGATGTTACCTAGTTAATAAAAAGGGTACCATAAAAAAATGTAAGCAGTTAATATGTGGTTGCGATCAAGGCGAGCAGTTTTTTTTACCCATTCGGGCCGGTCAAAACCTTTGCCCCCCTCTATTGAAAACTGAAATGACGCCACTGTCACTATAGTTAGTCGTTAATCGTATCACCATATTTTATACATTTAACATTAATGTTACAAAAATCAAATTCTAAGTCCATTATTCTGAGTGAAGACAATTTTTGTGTATAACCTAACCTTATTGACAACTTCTATGTAGTATGTAAGTATCTACTATGTAGTAAAAACTAAAAACTAAACTACAATTTTTATATAAAAAAATAAAATTATATTTTAAATATAAAATTTGTAAATTTAGCTACCATTTGTGGGGAGTATAGGAATTATCACAGGGGGGGCTAAAATAAAAGTTAGGGGGCTTATCCCCCCAGCCCCCCCCTAGTTACGCCTATGAGCCTAGCTCGCCTTTCCAAAGGCTGAAACACATTAAAATTCAACACTATAGTAAGCCGAAAATGTGTGAATGCCGTGTTGCGACAAAATTAAATATTTGAAATTAAAACCTATTTAACGTTAAATTCGATATTTGTTTATTTATATTAAAATATGTTTTATCGATATATAACAAGAGTAGGGCAGTTTTCGCTGTACCGATATCTATGTAAATTACAATATTATTATTATAGTCGACCGGCGTTCAAAACCTAAATTCAATAAAATTACAATATACATGTCCCCCCCCCCCCCCCCCCCCGAAAAAATGTATGGATACGGCCTTCTTTATGCTTTTAAACAACATGCAGGATGATGTGTTATAATGTCGTTTAACAAGCATAGGTGGTGTGGAAACTTACGCGATGCTGCAGTCATCCTATAATAGGTAGGTACATCGAGTTTTATTATGAGATAAAGCCATATAGATTGTTTATGGTTAACCACGAGTCACCCACTGCCCCGTATATGGGCTGCGATCAAAACTTTTGCTCCCTTAAATTGAAAACTGAAATATCACCAATGACCCACCAATGCGCCAATCCACTATACTAAGTACTGACTGTATAATTGACTTAGAAGTTATGTCTAAGTCTATCTTAATGTTGATGTAGTGAGTAGTGATGTGGCCAGTAGTCAGTACGACGTAACCACAGCAGGGAGTGAATATAAGCTCGTGGAATAAATTGCATACAATTAATCAAAATATTTTTGAAAATTTTTATTGTTCAGCATTGTAGGTATAATACAATTATTGGTATATAAAATTTTATGAATTTTAAGCAAGCCCAGATTTTTATTTTTATTTTAAAGCTATTTATTTATCTAAACGAATAACCGTAGACACTTTGAATTATTATCATATGTTTATTTTATAAATTCAAAATATTTTGACTTGTTTTGAGCTGTTTACAGGCAATTTTTTTTTTGGGGGGGAGGGGGGCGTTAGTAAAATGCGCCACTGTAAATTACAATTTAAAAAAGAGAAACAAGTATTTTTAAAAGGAAATTGTGCATTGTTCCAAATAATTTATTATTAACTATGAATTTTTGTTTTTTTGTAGTATGACAACTAAAATAAACCGAATAGTATAAAATCAAACGATCGACGACCAATTAACAGACTCAATTCTAGAAAAACTAAGATTGTGACGATTAACAGAATATATTATGAAAACCAAACTTTCAAGGTATTCTAGGTATTATTCAGTATAATTCAGTAGAATAATACAAAAAACAAAAAAACCCATACTAAGTAATATTAGGTATTTGGAATAATACACGATTTCCTTTAAAAAATGCTAATTTTTGCCAACTTTATTCTACTTTTTTAATTTAATTGAAAAAATTAGATCATTTCTAGTTCAATTGCGTATATAGGAGTGTTGATAGAACAATTAAATAGCTTTAAAATAAAAAAATTACATCAAAACGTTTAAAACTTTTGAAGATACATAAAAAAATGCGTGATATGTATGGTTTTGATAAAAAAAAGTTAATTGACCATAACTTAAAAAATTAAAAAGTTAGACCCAATCTTTAAAGGGTATTTCTTCATAATTTTTTGGTATACTTTCATATGACGTTAGCTGGTCGCTTCACCCCGGAACACATTATATACATTAATATTTTTTTTTTCGTAAAGGGACCTCATTTCAAACTTTGGCCCCTGGGCCTTAAAATGCAAGGCTTTGCAGACTTGCACCCGTTTAGCCCGCATAGCTAAAACCCTTAAAAAACCTTTAAAAATTATCAAAACCGTAAATCCATATAACCCGAAACACCCAAAACCGAAATTAAATTCGGGGTTTAACCCACAACCCGTACAAAAAAAATATTACATTTTCAAGTGACATATGAATTTGTATGTATATTTCATTGAGAATTCAGTTTTTCATAATTGGGAACAATGGTTACATGTGACAAGTGTAATACAACTGATAAATTGTTTTGATTGTTTTGAATTGTGTTATTTTTAAATTTTTAATATAATATATTAATATTATTATGTCCGTAGTGAAAATTGACTTGTGTATGTTTTTTTCTTTATTAATATTTAATACTTTGTTGTTAAAACATTTAATATTTAATATTATACAATTTTAAATTATATTACGTGTGTCACTACTGTATTAGACACTAGTACTGAAAAGTTGATTGTATAACTTTATACTTTGCTTAATCAAATTTAATACTTTACGCACAACAAATTACAAAATTGATATATTACTCGATTTTAAATAACCCATAACCCGAATAAATAAACTGGCTAAACAAAACCCATATTCTTTAAAATGAAGAAAACCTGAAACCACAACCTCTATTTTTATTTGAAGCATCCGAAACCATAACCCGAATAAATCGTTTGGGTGTAAAGCTTTGTCAAAATGTCTTTATCCGGGCTCGGTTTTAAGCAACAAAATAATTTGAAATTTTTCGTGATTTTGTGACTCGTTAAAGTTATAATTGTTATCAACATACAATTTGAAAAATTACAACCCGGGAACAGTTCTTATTTAGCAACCTATCGATTTTTAAAATTGTTTTTTTTTCAAAATGTGTATTTAAGGGTGCTTTATAAGAATTTAAAAAAAAGCCTGGACAAACTTCGTTTAGAAGTTATTAATGAAAAGCTTCAAAAACTACATTTTATTCGTAACGAGCATTTAAAAAAAAAAAAACTTAGTATTGAATATCGCTCGGACAAAAAAAATCGAAAATATCCCCCTATTTGCTTTGTAAATCACCTTGGGCAGGCCTCGGAATTAAACAAAGTTTTTAAAAAGAACATAATCGTCTAGCATTGCCACTCGCTCGCTGCGCTGTGCTAGGACAAAAAACGAAAAAACACCAAACACCGAGTTCCTCCAGCAGTAGTGTTTGTTGCCGTTGCGCACATGCGCGGTATAAACGTAAAATCGCAAACTCTGGATGGCTTAACTTCAAAACGAAGTTTGTCTGGGCTTTTTTTTTACATTCTTATAAAGCACCATAAAATACACATTTTGGAAAATCGATGGGTTGCTAAACCAAAATTATGCATTTATGCCACAATCCGTATTTTAAGCAATAATTAAATTTGTTAAAAAAATAATGAGTACACTATAATATATGCAGTAGCATAATATTGATAATACTAAAAAAATTAAAAAACACATCATTTCGTAAAATCAATACATTCATCACTCCACTCAAATTCCAAAAGAAATACTCGAGTGGAAAGTCTCACCAGTGCCGTAAAAATCATAGGTGCAGGCGATGCACAGCACTGGGGACCGCAGGGGCGAAGGGCCCTTAGCGGATAGACGTAATTTTTATTTTAAATTTGTTTCATAATAATTTTATTATTATCTTGTATTTAATTTCATGTAGCAAATTGTAAAAGCCTGGTCTATTTTACTTAGAATTGTTTATCTAAATATTGGAAAAATTATTAATCCTTGATTTTATTCAACTGTATAAGTCAGATGTGACTTAAGATTTGTAAGTAATATTTATCAGTAATATATCAGTATTAAGTATTGAAAGAGGTCGTACTGATGAAATACATATTGAAAAGATTATTGCTGATTTCGCAAATGCTTATACTCGGAAGATAATGTTTTTTTTAATACTTAAATATTATAAAATATTTAACGGGTAGGTATATTATTATATAACAATAGTAATAATTATTTTTATTTTTATTTCTAGTGTTACATGAAAACTAAAATTGTTATTTTTATATTTTATTGTGAATAAATTCAATAC
>NC_042494.1:58226242-58241493 GCF_005508785.2 Acyrthosiphon pisum
TAAAATTTTATGAATTTTAAGCAAGCCGGATTTTTATTTTTATTTTAAAGCTATTTATTTATCCTAAACGAATAACCGTAGACACTTTGAATTATTATCATATGTTTATTTTATAAATTCAAAATATTTTGACTTGTTTTGAGCTGTTTACAGGCAATTTTTTTTTTTGGGGGGGAGGGGGGCGTTAGTAAAATGCGCCACTGTAAATTACAATTTAAAAAAGAGAAACAAGTATTTTTAAAAGGAAATTGTGCATTGTTCCAAATAATTTATTATTAACTATGAATTTTTGTTTTTTTGTAGTATGACAACTAAAATAAACCGAATAGTATAAAATCAAACGATCGACGACCAATTAACAGACTCAATTCTAGAAAAACTAAGATTGTGACGATTAACAGAATATATTATGAAAACCAAACTTTCAAGGTATTCTAGGTATTATTCAGTATAATTCAGTAGAATAATACAAAAAACAAAAAAACCCATACTAAGTAATATTATTTGGAATAATACACGATTTCCTTTAAAAAATGCTAATTTTTGCCAACTTTATTCTACTTTTTTAATTTAATTGAAAAAATTAGATCATTTCTAGTTCAATTGCGTATATAGGAGTGTTGATAGAACAATTAAATAGCTTTAAAATAAAAAAAATTACATCAAAACGTTTAAAACTTTTGAAGATACATAAAAAAATGCGTGATATGTATGGTTTTGATAAAAAAAAGTTAATTGACCATAACTTAAAAAATTAAAAATATATATTGATAATATTGATAATACTAAAAAAATTAAAAAACACATCATTTCGTAAAATCAATACATTCATCACTCCGCTCAAATTCCAAAAGAAATACTCGAGTGGAAAGTCTCACCAGTGCCGTAAAAATCATAGGTGCAGGCGATGCACAGCACTGGGGACCGCAGGGGCGAAGGGCCCTTAGCGGATAGACGTAATTTTTTTTTTAAATTCGTTTCATAATAATTTTATTATTATCTTGTATTTAATTTCATGTAGCAAATTGTAAAAGCCTGGTCTATTTTACTTAGAATTGTTTATCTAAATATTGGAAAAATTATTAATCCTTGATTTTATTCAACTGTATAAGTCAGATGTGACTTAAGATTTGTAAGTAATATTTATCAGTAATATATCAGTATTAAGTATTGAAAGAGGTCGTACTGATGAAATAAATATTGAAAAGATTATTGCTGATTTCGCAAATGCTTATACTCGGAAGATAATGTTTTTTTTAATATTTAAATATTATAAAATATTTAACGGGTAGGTATATTATTATATAACAATAGTAATAATTATTTTTATTTTTATTTCTAGTGTTACATGAAAACTAAAATTGTTATTTTTATATTTTATTGTGAATAAATTCAATACATCTACAAATACCTAATACAAATACAAATACAGTTATCTAAGGAGTAAAAATTCCCATGGTGTGAAGTCAGTCCGACTTTTTTATGTATCTCAATAAAGAGGGGCCCATATGCATTTGTTTGCACCTTGATTTTTTTTACATTTGCACCAAATATTTAGTATTTTAATATTCTACCTCCAGTCAGACCCAGTGTCATTGTCTAGTACCTATAGGCGTCTGTTGGGGTTGTCAGGAAATGCTTGAGAGGGTTTGAGTGGCATTGAGTTTTTAATTGAATATTGAGCAGTACATTTTGGTCGGTTCGTCTATTATAATCATCGTTAGGTTGGAACGAAGTTTTGTTGGAGACAAATCATGGAGCTTTGGTGTGCTTTGATTTAGTCAGTTTTCAGATAATAAGTTATAATTACACATAAAAAACGCGGTCTAAATCTGTAGGATATTTAAAGTTTAGTGGCTACACTGGTGCTCAAACGAGATACTATTGATTGTGGTATCTATGTATACGTGTGAAAGCAATATATTATAATATAATCGAAATTCAATTCCAAATTCCAATTTCCAAGTTCCAACTTAGTACTTACTATATCCTATACTTAAAATTCAAAACATTCGTCATTCGAAAAAATAAAAATGTCTACTGTATAGTGAAAATTATTAATTTCATCTCTATAGTTTTTAATCCTTCATAATTGTGTTAAGGTTTCATTGTAATACAAACAAAAACGTTTATAATGTGCATTGTAAACGGTTTTTTTTTTGTAAATTGAGAAATGAAATTCAAAATTTTCTCGCCGTTTTAATATCAGTACATTTTGGTAGTTTAGTACAATATTTTAGTAACTTATTAATCTTTTCCGTGTACTGATTAATTTCAACTCGAAAATATGTTTCGTGAATATTTTTTTTTATTATTAATGTTTTTCTACTGTGGTTTACTAACTGATCTGATTAAGAGTCAAACATTAGAGGTGGTTACTGACAATGAGCTCTTAGATTTATGCCGTTCTGAAAACCAAGTAGTTGCCTTATTTAGTATGTATTTAATTACTACCTTTTTTTAATTGATTTTATTGTTGTAATTATTGATTTTTTGATATTTTTATACTGTAGCATTAAAAGACTGTGAAAAGTGTAAAAAGTATGAAGAAACTCTCACTCAAATTAGAGAAGAACTTGTTGATTCGTTAAATGCTTGGGTTGTAAAAGTGGAAGGTAGCAATTTAGTACACATTTATAATCCTGCTAAAGAACCAACGTTGGTTATGTTTCGACATGGTGTACCATTACTAGTACCAGAGCCAGGTAGCTATAAAATATTTAAATTTAATATCTTAATATCTTAATATCTTTTTTACATATTCCAGAGGCTGTTAACGATGAGTTTTTGATAGACATGTTATTGAACAACAGAGATCCTATTGTTAAAGAACTTAATGATAATAGTTTTGAACATCTTACCCAGGCATCAACAGGAGCCACAACAGGCGATTGGTTTATTAAATTGCAAGTATGATTAGTTAGAGGGTCGGTGGTAGATAATATTTATACATGGGAAAAATCCAAATTTCCGCCCTTTAATTTTGTAACCCCTTACCTACCCTATGGTCTACTCCATACGTTCTACCTGTGTCTCAAACCACAGTATATTGTTTGTACTTCACAGACATTGTATATTATTTAACATTATTTATTTAATCTTGGGAGGTACTGGCTGGCACTTTTAAAAAAAAATTGAATATGATATATTTTTATTAAGATATTTCTAATCCAGGTGAAATAAGTTTTTCTTGTACTCGGCTCTGGTTACAAGATGATCAAGTCCGTTTAGCGCTGTTAGACAACTCATATACAATTTAATTGTTTCTTTTTTTTTTTAAATTCTTAGAATAAAATTTAAAGTCAGTAAAGAATAATCATGTAGTTATTTTTTGTCTTAATTTTATAATATTTATAAATACAAAAAAACAATGTTTATTACACTATAAATAATTTATTTCATATTTAAAACCATTTTATTTTAAAATTAAAAATGATTTTTTATAGAATTGGTTCTCCAACTTATTTATTTGGTGCATTTGATAAAAGTTTTGGTACCTATATATATAAAAATATATTCTACAAAAACTGTTTATTGGCTTAGTTTTGAATTTTGTATTTTTAAATCAAACTATATTATAAAGTATATTATAATCATAAACATACTACATACCAAGAAAGTGCCACTCTGTGTTATGTCTGCCCTATGCCAGCCCTGATAAGTTAATACACTAATTAAGTCATAAAGTTTGAACTGATTTTTTTTTTTACATGTTGACTACTATGGGACTGCCCCGCATACTTAAAAATACTTGTTTATATAATTACCCTGATACTGTACGAACACTGTTGGTCTCAAGGCAGTCAACGTATTAATACATTGGTCAGACTCATTGACTCACTCAATTTCTGTTTCTAATTTTTGTTTTAATTTTTAGTTATTCATCAGATAGTATAGAATGTCAAAGATTACAAGCTCGCTGGGAAACAGTTGGTGCTAAACTGAAAAATCGTGTTAATGTTGCTCGTGTCAACAGGTACATTGGAGGATCTATAACTGCCCGTCGATTTGCTATAAGCCAATCTCCTACATTTATTTTGTACGTAAAAAAGTTGTATTTGTTTGAATAAAATTCATTCTTTTAAAGAATGGTATAGTTGAACTTTCATTTTATCATTAGATTGCGTCGTGGAGTCATGTATACTTATACATCAACTGATCATACTATTGAATCATTCATCAAATTTGTTGAGGAAGATTATAAATTCACAGTTAAAGGGCAAGTGCCCCAACCAAAATCAACATTGTAAGTGTATTATTAATATTTATTTTAAAAAACATTTGAAATGCATAAAATATAATACTTATTTTCAGTGATGATTTTGTACACATGTGCTTTGATGTAATCAGGGAAAACCCATTGGCGTGGAAATTAGGATTGACGGTTTTGAGTGTAATATTGCTGTGTCTTGCTGCTTTGAAGACAACATCCAAGTCAAGTGAATATAAGTCAAAAAAAAAATCCACTAAAAGTTCTAGTAAAAAAAGCAAGTAATATATTATATATATTGTATATTTATATACACATATAATTTCATTATGTGCAAAATGCATTTTAAATGTAACTTAAATATTTTCATTAAATCTTTTATAAAATAAATACTTGTACTATTATAAATAATTTCTGTGTTATTATTTGAATTTTTTGTGTTTGAAATATAAAAATATAAAATTATAAATTGTGTTTTTTATTTTACCATATACATATTATTATGTTTAATGTCTGTTTTATAATCTATAATCCTTCTATTTCATTGTACAACAAGGCCAGTTAGGTATCTTGTTTTCTTTTGTTTTGTAAAGGATTATAATCATGTCTTGTAATGCAACATTTGTGTATTATTTTCTAATTACAATTTATGATGTAGCCTATTGGCTCTGACTACTAATAAATGCATGGAAACTGAAATAAAATTGAAGAATTAAAAAAACTGTAAGCTGTGGTAATGATTAATACACTATATTTTGTACTTATACAACATAAAAGCTTTTTTTCCATATTATGTTTAATAACAAAACAAAGGATATTCCCAAACTTCAAAAGGTACAAGATATTAAAGTGTCCTAAATAAATTTACCAATTAAAGAAAATTTTGAAGTAAATAAGTAATATACTAATATATAATATTTTATCACCTTCATTTTAAATTAATACATAATTGTGGGGAACCAAACTGAAACCTCATATACTAGGCTCTCATAAATTTAATAATATAACTAATAAAATAATAGTGTTTTACACATCATAATAATTATTTGCAGTATATCCAAAATGCTTTGAATTTTCTTGTGAAGTACTTTAATTTATAGGATTAAGCACGATTCATATTTTGCAGTATGTAAGTATAAACTATAAATATTAAGTTCATAGTTATTAACGATTGGTTAAACCTAAGAGCTAAGAGGTAGTTTACAGAGCATAGGCGGAAATCCATTCAAATTTCAGGGATGAGGTCTAACATTATTAACCAACATTTTAATTAACAATTTCACATCCAATTAAAAAGTTACTTTTTTTTTGGGGGGGGGGGTGGTAAAGCCCCCCCTACTCTAGATTTCTGCCTATGCTGAAGAGTGATTAAAAATGTAAAAATAGTCTTAGATAAGCATACATATAGAAAGGCATATATTGTCTGTACAAAAAAAAAAAAACATTTTATTTAAAATGTATTTCAATAAATTTATATTTATAATGATTAACCTACATGTCACGTGCGTTCGAATTTTTGGATATTGTGTGATTGAGGCGAAAACGGGCTATTAATGAGTGAATTTACTAGAAGGCGAAATGTTTATAATTATATTGAATATGAAGTATAAACATAAGTACCTACCTAATGGAAAGCTATTAAGTCACAGGCTCCTCCCGTTCGCGCGTTACAGCAGAGGATGCTTACCAAACCACTTGCCGTTATTACGGTGACTGTCAACATTTCGTCGTAACTCGCAACTATTCCCTTTCACTGATCCCAGTTGTTTTGTATACTGTGTTAGTAGTGTATTTGTTTTAGCTCATGGGCTACAGAAAAAGATCAAACAATTCGACTAGTGGTTGGTTATTGATCAAATACGCTCTACTGAAATATTTATTAATAAGCCATTCATATTGTATGGTTCTCACAACATACTCATTAAAAAGTCCAAGAACAACAAATCGGGGTAAGTTAAAATTCAATAAGCTATTATTATATATTATAATAACTCTATTTTATGAATTAAACAATTTTGAAAGGCTTTTTAATTTAATTTTATAATTTTTCACTAATTTTGTTCACTATCTATATATTTTATTAATTTAGTATACCTATCTCAACTTAAAAAAAATAGTACCTAGGTACAAACTCCGGCCGTTTAGTAAACACAATTATTACGCACACCATTTGAGTACCTAGTTCTATTCGCGTATAGCAATACAGAATATTAGACAAAATGTATTTCATTATATATTCCGTGCATACCAGAGTATCATTGTATCAATGATAATATTTTAATAGTTAAATATCATAGGTACTTCTAGAGTGTAGACCATAAACTTCACAAAATTATAAAAACAATTTAAATCTTACCAAAAATTACTATCTGTAAGAGATATTATATATATTGGAGGGAAACTTGTTGGCGTGGAAACTGTAAGGTATTCAAATTCTGAATTACTACGAACTTTTGGATTCTGAAGAACGTATGGTAGGTAAATGCAACTTTTAACAATATAATTTGAGAGATTTACTCGGATTTTCTTATTGTAAAATCAGATGTCTAAAACAGTTTTTTAAATTTTTCTGTACGCGGGCAACGGGTTAAATAATAAGTTGTTAGGACCATTTCACAGTCACGCGTATGATATAGGTAGGTAGTATGTAAGTACCATAGACTTATAAACTAGTCTATGGTAGTTACTAGATACACTACAAATATGAAATAGGTATGCATAGGTATACTTATCTTACACGTGTGACGAGTGACAATTATATGAAATGGAACTTACGAAGGGAACTGCACTACACTGCACTGCAAAGACTTCTCTCCTATGACCTATACCTATCCTTTCTAGCATACGTAAACGTCTATAAAACTATCTGTATGTCTATCCCTGTTTGGATGAGATCAATAGATTATTAAAAACTAATAATATTATCGATATCGTCAGAAAATGTCATTTTATTTTTAGGGTTGTTCCATAGTTAAATTGAATACTTGAATCTAATAACTTTTTGGTTCGAAGTGTTTAATAGATTAGATTCTAATTAACACAATTAATCCTATAATCAATTTTGTTCTATTCCCAGAATAGATAAATGATAATATATTGTGTTCATTTTTCATGTTTAATATTTTTAAGTCTTTAGTGTAAACAATTAGCATAATATTTCATATACTTTACACGAAAACCTAATAAAAACTAGTGAACAATGCCTTTGACTACAAATTATTAGATAATTTTCAGAATATAAACGATTTATGAGAATGAATTTTTTGATATATAGCCTATAGCCGTATATGTAGTATTGTAGTACGAACAATATCAAACCTTAGAATATTTATGTATAAAAAGACCTAGTCGCACAAAATTAGTAGATACCTACTTCAATTTGTTTGTAATTATATGCATGCAAGTTTTACATAATATTTACACATTACATAATAATTTGATTTAAAAAATATAACTTAGTAACTTATTATAAGATTAGGTAGTACCTATCTATAAGATTATTTTATGATAAATTGGTTAATGGTAGTTATTTGTATTCATTGGAAATTACTTTTTTATAATAATTGGTATTTGGTAGGTATTGAAAATAAAAAAAAACTGACAATGGACAATCGGTTTATTGTTATATTTGAATACACTGTAGGCGGTTTTGTTTTGTGAAGGTTAGGTATAGAATTTTTAGTTTATCTCTTTCGTTACAACTTAGGTACAGATCACCATCACCCTACAGGGAATTTTTTAAAGAGGGTCATATAATTTATTTATTTCCAACTAAGTACTAATAAATGATAATAATAGTATGTTTTAATATAATAATTCATCAACTTTTAATAATAATATAATATTTATTATAGGTTATATTGACCTAGGTAAGTACGAATAATTAATTTATTAAAATTACGACCTATCTATATCAAGTTAAATTAATTATTAGCTACTTGAATACCTATATATAATATATTACAATTTACAACTATAACTGCATAATATGATTATTTGTATGCATTTTATAGTAAATAATAATAAATTATGGTCGTATAGGTACTCGTATAATTTATGCGTGGATGAGCGAGGACATGATGATCGGTCGATAGGGGCAAAATAGGATAATCCCTTTGATTTTTTCCAAATTAATGACTATTTCCCCGAGGATGAGGAATGAAAAGGTCGACAATTTTTAAATAGACAATTTGTAATTATATTTCTGAGGGTTTAAGTGTATAACGGCCCAGAAGTATATATTATTATATTGTCTTAGATAATGCATCTAACTAATTTGTACTTAGAAACTATGTTATATGTTATGTGTAGGTGGCCAGTGGTACACCGTGTGTCCGAGATAACAGGGTATACTGTATAATTAAATTACTCACATTACTCAGTACCCTAACATATTTTTAATTATGTTCAATTAAACATAAAACTAGACTATTGTATCATTAATCCCCCGCAGACAGAATTCTAAAATGTATGTATAATAGGGTAGATACTGAGTAATGTGGGTAACCTATAGTTATAGAGTGTACCCAGTTTTCGTGGACACCCGGTATATACAACCTGGTATACAACAGAAATAATAATAAATACTAAAATACCTAATCATTAATAAATAATACTAAGTAATACACAATGAATAAATAATGCAATTAAAGTTTTAGTGCATTTTTTTGGTACATATTAGTAATTAGTATATTACCTTGTACATTTTATTTTATGAAACGGTTTAATGGATACCCACTATTTATAATTTAATTTATATATATATATTTTTTGTTCACAGTTATGTAGGATAGAACTAAATGAATATCTGTATACGGGTGTCAATCGAATATAAAATGCCTTTGTCCGAAGTGAGAAGATGTGTAACCATCAAATTTACATTATTATTGATGTTAGCTGCTGTAGGTTTAGCTCAATCACCAGATAGTAACTCAATAAATGGCCCAAATAAAGCTAATGGAGGTGCTGTCGCAAAATTCCGTAAGTATAAAGTATATTCAAATTCTAAAGAATCAATTCGTTTATTAAAACAATGTATTAAGTGTGCTTGTTTTTATATTATCTGCGTATCCTCTTTTTGAGTTAAGGTTGCAAATTGCAATCGCATGTAGTTATATAACTTGACAAATCCATGTACTTAAATATAAAATTATAACCTACATAATGTGCTATATTTATTGGTTAGGTTTCGAGAGGATTTTTATAATTTTCCAGATAACTGGGAGAAAAGTCTATAAATCATGCATATTATAGGTAATTGATTTACATTTTGATTAGGTATATCTTTATGGTACCTACCTACCCTCATTATGTAGGCACAAACTTGGTATATATTTTAAAGTATTTCAAAAAGTACCCCAACTGCTAAAGTTTTATTTTTATAAAATAAAATAAAAATTTTAATTAAAATATTGATTTTTGGAACTTGCTAGGCATAATTTGACGACTCACTATAGTCAAGACTAGCCAAAACGATATTCTCAATAGGTAATATTTAAGGTCCGAAATAAAATTATGTATATATGGAAATAGAAGTATAGAACAAATGATTTTAAAATCTGTTATTTTCTAAGGTTTAACAAATATTTAGAATAAATAGTGCTTTACATTTATAGTATTTTCCTAGAATAATAATGTTATCGTTGATTTCACGTTTAAAGATTTCTACCCTATATCATATACTTAGTAGCAAGTACCAAACCTAATTACAATTTTATAATTATTATTAACTATACAATATTATGTAGGTATAACAATTTTCTTATTTTCAGATGATAATTTGAACTAATTAAAATCAAAAACAAATATAAGTATTAAAAATTAATACGTATTAAAAAGGTTTATGACCGATATCTTGTATAATTATAGCTACTTTGGTAAAAAAAAACCGGTAAACTTTCACTAAACGTTCTCGGATTTGTTAATCTAGAAACCAGGCAGACCAGTACCAGTGTATCACATTTAATGTATTTTGAGTTGTTATGTCATCATTTGCATTTGTAAAAATTAATTCATAATTCATGTAATATATAATTGGTCCGATGCAACAAAACCGCAGGTAGAATGTTAGTTGTTACAGAGTCTTATACATTCTACAGTATTTACAGCAGTGGTGCGCAACTGAGAACATTTTCCTTATTTATTTGCTTCGTATTATTGGTGCATATTAAGCCACTCTTAAAACAAAATAAATAAAAATAATTGCATACACATGTATTATGCGTAATTATGTGTAATTATATTTATTATTATTCTCGACTAGATACATACGAACAATAAATTATTGTTGTAAATTAAAATTTAATTGAATTATTAAAGTATATTATAAAATCGGAAATCTTGATTCTGCTGTCTGCATAGATTTCCATGTCGTTGAATAGATAACCGCTCCGAATGTGTACCTACTAAATTTGAATTCTAAGATAAATCATTAGGTACCTATGTGATTCTAAGCAAGCCGAAGAATATTTTTATGTTATACTATGTATATATGTTTATATTTTCATTACTGTTTCTTTATTCTGTAGGTTAAACTAATTTTTTTCAAAAAAACTCGCATTCTTATGACTTATTGCAAGAGTGCAAGACGCAAGTTACGTATAAGGAAATACTGACGTAGAATGGTGTCCCGGAATATATTATGAAATAGGTTCGCGTGACATAAATAAACTGTAATATATATAATATATATTAATATAATAATATATTATACATCTATACACTATAAACGTACCTTAAAATTACCTAGTCTTAAGGCGAGCATATTATATGTACTTTTGATGGTTTAAAATTGCTATTATATGAACTTTTTGAGGAACCTTTATTCAATTTTCAATTTTTTTGACTAAAACACAAAATTGTTATCAATATACTAATTAAAAAAAATGTTGTCTATAAATAGTTCAAAATTAGCTAAAATATTAAAAATGTACATAAAGTTTAGAAGATGCTATTGTGTTGAAAACCGGCGTTGTGAAATTCGGTTTCCCCCTTTTTTTGTTAGATTTCCGATTTCCTCCTATTAAGAAAAGTACTGATAGATATCCTAATTTTTACCTATACGGGCTATATGCCCAGAAAAATAATCTCGATCAAAAATACAATCAGAAACCACAATCTCCAATCTCAATGCTGAATATTTTATCAAACATTCTTCTACAATTCTCCTAACATTTTAGATCAAATGATTTGACGGATTTAAAAAAACCACGTAATTTTAAAACACTCGTTTCGCCGTTTAAATTACAATATTAAAATATGCGGGTTAGAAACTTAGAAATTATAGTAAATATGTCACGATTAGGACTCGGAACTTGTAGATTTTCATGTTTTCTGATAGCACTATACACTAAGTAGTAAGTACACACGAGTTAAAATATGAATAATTTTTTATTGCATATTTTTATAAAAACTATGATTTTTCTTTAGATAAAAGTGTAAAAGGTAAAGATGGCCAAATAAGTAACGGTTTTTTATTGTCGAGATTGTAGTATGCTTGGCCGCTTGGGTAACTATATATTATTATAGTCGCTGACCTTCGGCTACATAATAATATGATCAATGATAATCATTGATTATGGATTATGCATTAGCATTTCTATCTGTAGACTGTAGTTATCAATTTTGTTATATGTTCATGTTTTTATCTTCTATACAATATAGGTAGTGTATTTACTATTTACAGTGTATTTACAGTGTATGTACATAACATAATATATATGGTTAAATATTGTATATGGACTATGGACAAATATATTCTCGCTTTCAGGCGACGAACGTACCTTCGAGCTTCGTTTAATTTTATGTTCTGTAAAATAAATAAGTGATTTTTTTATATTCAGTACATTTTGCACGCGTATTTTGCCCTTTTTGGCTTCTATATAACTTACAAACTCTAGTTACGATATCGTTATTGATATCGTTAGTAATATGTTTTATACTTTGGTTTGAGTTTTATTCGGAAGATCAATTACACAGTAAATTGTTTTTCATATTTTCAATTATCGAACCTACCTACACTTAATACATTTAACGATATCCTGAAAAGGTTGAAACCATTGTGCCACTATATAGGATGGTACATTTAAGTGTCTACACTTATGATTTCAAAAAGGGTCAAGTTTTTAAAAAATATATATTTTACATAATTTAATGTAATATCAAAACAACATTTCTGAATTTATTTTTATTTTTTATCTACTAGGTATATCGTTATCTATTTTATGTTTATACTTTTTTGAATGACACATTTTTATTTCATTTTCCGAAGCAGAATATTATTCTATTATTACCTATATAATATATCTCTATATAATTCTGTTTTTTATTTCAAAATTATTGTTATATTGCCATACAATTATTTACCTAGGTACTTTAAAATTGGAAGCCATGTTCAGATTAGTTTAATCGATATTCATACATTCGGACATAAATAAAGTAATTTTTCATTATTTTTGTATATTTTAACAGTTTTACTGCAACTTTCAGAGATTAAATCGGGTTTAGTTTACAATATCTTCTTACTTATTGAAAATATGTTAATCTTTAAAAAAATATTATAATTCAAAATACGTGTTATTTTTTTCTAATATTTTAGTGATAATTCAATAACTGTATACATAACCATCATTACGTCTGTACCTAATACTTGAGATTTTTCTTAAGAACCAGACAACGGGTATGAAGGTACCTATGTTAAAACTTCTAAGTTAAAAATGCCAACGTTAAAATTGAATAGATCAAATGTAATTGATTATGAAGACAGTTTAAAAATAAAATTTAGTCGTAATTTTGAATTTTCTTTGTTTATATTAAAATAAAATTGAGAATTATGAACTCCTAAAAATAACAATGACAAAAAACGGCACATTTACTAAATAAACAGCCATAAAAACATAGTATATTATTTATTAAATACGAAATACGAATTACCCTCTGTTCATTATTATTTATTAGCAAGGCTGGGCAAGTTAATGATTTTTTTTAACTCAGTTAAGTTAAGTTAATATGCACCAATAACAAAAAGTTAAAAGTTAAAAGTTAATTTAACTATAGGTTAACTCAGTTAAGTTAAAAGTTAATACACACTTTTTGTTAACTTTTTATTAACATTTTTTTCCAACCCAAAACTAAATTATAGATTATAGTGTTTATATTTTATACAGTGTTTCCATATTAGTTAAATTCGAATTATGTACATTTTTTACTTTAAACAATTTACGGTAAATATTTTTTGACATGAAAACGAAATATACTGAAGTTGTGAAATATGATAAAATTAAAAACAAAATAAATTAACTTAACTTACTTCTTGAAATGAAAAATTAACTCGTTAATTTCACGTTAATTAAAAAAGAAATTTAGTAAGTTAACAGTTAAGTTAATGAAAATCCAAAATCAACTAGTTAAGTTAAAAAGTTAATATAAAATTAACTTATTAACTTAACTTTAACTTTTTAACTCGTTAATGCCCAGCCTTGTTTATTAGTTTATATTACTAAATATTAGGTACCTACCTCGTCACTCGTACAGTTCTTAACATTGTATTTATGTTGTTTATAGGTAATACTTATAGATTTTCAAAGTATAGATAATAATTATAATTAACAATCGATTAAACAGAGATAATAAATACCTACTTAATAATAAATTAAACAAATAAAAATGTTTTCTTAATTTTTATCATTTTGGAATTCGCTAGCTGCCAGCTGAGGTTCTAAAATTAAACTAAGCTCCCCCTCCCCAAGTTACTATGGCCTGGAAACATTTCTGGGATCGTGACCTTTAGCCGCTAGACATTAAATATTTATAGTACCTACCTAGGTTTATTTTGTTTTACGAGTTCTTGAAAAGTAGAAAATGTTTGTAATCACTGGTCTGTACCCGCGGTCGTCGAATGGATGTATTTTATCTATACTTTTATTATTTTTTTTTTATAATATTATACGGTCTCATATATGACTCACTATAGTCTCACGGGAGATGGATTTTGGGTGTTCAAAATAGTTCCTAAAATGTTCACTATAGTCCCCCCTTGGTATTTTTTCACTATACGTAATTACTTACGTATAAATATATAATAAAAATTAATTAAATGTAAAGAATTTTATAATTTTTTTTTCATAATATATTTAGGTATAAAAATTACAAAAATTAAAATTAAAAATAAAATAATAAATTTCAGTGTTATCGTCACCATCAAGGTTCGATTTAAAAAATGTTAAGGATTCCGGCATCTTGACGCCCTTTGAAACATTTGCTGCCCAGGACAAGTACCCTTAAAACCCTCCGTCAAATTCGGCCCTGTATCACTATATCTGTAACACCTTCTTTGTCAACTTAAAAAATTAATTTCAATACAACCAAAATTAAATTTAACTAGGTACTCAGATTAATTTCGATATATTATCTTGATTTAAATTATTAGAGTGGATACCAATATAATATTATATGTAATCAAACATTTTTTATTTGAGTAACAATAAAATGTCACGCTCACTTATATAGGTATATATATACATATACTTACCGCTCGACGATTGACAAGTGACATTAAATCTTTCAAATAATACTTTTAAGTTTTAAGTATGGTGTGTTATAATTTTTTGATTGTACCAATATATTATATGGTTTGATCAAATAAGCTAATTAAATTGTGTTTACATTTACATACAGGTAAATATTTTTCTCAGTGCCAAACACATACAGTTGAATTTGACGAATGTATAAAGAATGCAATCAATAATGTCAGACCATATTTTACAACAGGTATTTTATTATAATATAATTATTTTATATTTTACATAATAATTGCATTTATATTATAAGACAATAATATAGTTTAGAGAGAAATTTGATATGTATCAACATGCAGTGTTGGGCATAGTATAATAATGAAGCAACCGCCTGTATTGTGTAACGAATTCATTAAAAGTGGTACCTTATCCTACTTGTTATACGGTAACAACACTACTTTTATAATTATGTGTTGGCAGGTAATTTAGTTCTATGAACTCGATTTTTTTTTTTATAGTAACAAGTT
>NC_042494.1:58241593-58262321 GCF_005508785.2 Acyrthosiphon pisum
CAAATTCAATACCATCCATTATATAGTGACCCACTTGTAACCTACTGTACAGCAGAGCGAAATCCACTTACCCACCTTTTTTATAGTGATGATACTATACAGGTAGGTACCAGCTTTAGCCTATATATAGGTTGTTGAGGCGTATATATTAATGGGGATCATATTAAAAAAAAATTAACACAATATGCAGTATAATATGCAATATGCATATAATATACATGTTATATGAAAAATTGACGTTTTTATATTAGAGCAAAAATTCAAGTATTGGGCGGAGGTGTATACCGTATACGCCAGTGACAGGTGTATACAAAAACCAAAACATGTTTGAACAAGTGGACTTGGGCAGACGCTATATTTTTAAACTAGATTTCATTTTTATCATTAAATAGGATATTAAAACTTAATATTTTTACTGTAGAAGTTAAATAATATACCTACCAACCTGTCTACATTATTATTCATCATTATCAATATTTTATGCCAGCATTTTTAAAAAAATTATTATAATATAATTTACAGTAAAGAAGGGGGTTTTCATTTGTAAAAAAATACCAAACTTGTCGAAAGCTCTAAAAAAATGTAAGAATTTGATAATTATAATAATATAATATAGGTATAGGTAGTTTTAAAGTATAATAGTACTTACCTATACGGCTATACGTAAAAGTTCTAAAAATCAGAATTTGAAAAGATTCATTACAAAAGAATCCTGTATAGGTAGTATACAAAATATATTATTCTGTACCTATATGTGATTTGTATATAGTGTATAGTATAAAATAATCGTATGTGTCAGTGGTGCATTTAGGGGAGGGGAATATCCCGAGCGCCAAATTTTAGTGGTGGGAAAAATTAAATACTTATATTCTATATTCTATATATATACAGGGTAGTATGGCATATCGCATATGCATATAATTGAGTATCTACCTAAATATATAAATATACAACTTATACAGTTATACCTACGCTATACCTATTAATTATGGGTATTTATTAAGATTAATAATAAATATTAAATACACTTTTCTTCGGCGAAAAAATAAATTGTAAATTTTTTTGATTTAACCTGTCGAGAAAATATCTATTTAACTAAAGACATGTCTGTTTGTAGAAACCGATTCATGCGTATAGGTATATATTTTTTCAAACTGAATATGTGAATAATTGGATATGATACTGTTATTTTTATTTGCTAAAGAAAATAAATAAGTACTTACCTATTTAAATATAATATATTATAGAAAAAAGGTTACGCACCTATAGGTATTTTGTAACAACGTTAGGCTTATTTATACCTATAATGTTATACCTATACCAACTTTTCATCAATAAAACATATACAACTATATAATATGATTTTAATTATTACTTATATGATTTTATCATTACTTTAATTTATTCGTAATTAATTAATTACATTTTAAAATGTAAATGTGTTACCTACTCTTTAGTATTCTAGTAGGTAAGTATAGGTACGTGGTGTAACTCTTAAACTTTGTCACTATTATACACAATGTACTGTGTGTATTAGGCACAGTATTAGGAATATATACATTTAATATTCACACAAATTTTAATTAGCTAATGGAAATAAATTCGGTATAGGTGTACCAGAACTAGGAATTCCTCCATTTGATCCGTTTTTCGCCGGTGTTGTTAAACAAAGCAAAGGGGCCGGTGTATTTGGTTACAAGTTAACTTTATATAACGTTACTGAAACCGGATGGAGACTTTCAGAAATAAAAAAAATCAAGTAAACCGTCGTTATGGAGTAAAAATAAAATGCTAATGAGAATAATGTTTTCTAAAATGCATATTTTTTTTTAGAACTAACTTCAATACGAACACAATCAAACTTACACATTATTTCCCTGAGAAGTATTTAGAAGGTTACTACGAGGCAGAGAATACGATACTGCGACCTGGAGTTACGACGATTGGCCAATTCAATCTGACTTTATGTAAGAATTTTTATGATCAATTGTTAATATAACTGTAATATTTCGTAACAGATCCTTGATAAATATGTATTTTTTTTTAATGTGTTTATTATGTCTATAGTAGGTAATATGAAATAATATAATATCATGCTTTGTCTTATAAATAATTTGTTTAGACGATTATATCCAAACAATGACAATAAGCAAACCTAAAAATGCAAATCAAATTAAAGTATCTGTGCAGCTCGAAGAAATTGGAAATATGTCACTGCATATTAGCAATCTTTTGCGTGGAAGAATTATCGTCGGTAAGTTGTTCGATAGGTACCTATATAGTGGCTAGTATACCTAGTAGGCTACCTATAAACAAGGGCTTAGCCAAGGGGAGCAGTCCCCCGTCAATATAGCTAACAAAATAAATATTAATATTTAACGAAAACCTATACAAACCTATTATATCGATAATACAAATTATTTAAAATTTTAATATAGGTATCTACATTCTACCTAATAATGAATTAAATTATATAAAAATTAATACCATTTTAAAATTGTCGATTTTTGATATTGTGATGATTAACTTTGAACTTATATAGTAGGTACATTGTATACCACACACCGTAAAACTGGTAAACTTTGAGTGCTCGGGGATACCCCTACGACCCTACATATAAACCAGGAAAATAATTAGGTAGGTACATAGATCAGTATTTTTGGGTAAAATATTTATTTGGAATGATATCTTAAAGAGGTACAGCCGTACAATATTTCTAAACAACGTTCTAATTTAGAAGGGTAGGTGCTATAGAGGATTAATATTTTCTTGATATTCATAGGATATCAATACAGCCCTATGTAGGTATAGTAGTTATTTCTTATATTCCCACACAGCATTTGGGAAATGATAATATTTTGTGAATATTTTAAAGTGCTTGATTAATGAATATTTGACTAATAATATTTTATAAATATTTTCTTCTCATGATAACAAAATATTGTACTACCTATATTATGATTGCATAAAAATGTTGACTAAATATTTTTATAAAGTTTCCGTAAAAATGTTTTTTGAAAATATATGATTATAATATTTTCAAAAATATGAACTTCTTGGCCTAGAATATAACTAAAATATTTCCTAATTATTTACGCAACTTTTTAAAATATTTTGACAACTATATTATTTTCCTGAAAATATTTTTTTGCTGTGTGGGTTATAGATAATAGATTAATAATTAAATGCATAGTATTATATTATATACCTACATAGACCTTATACTAAGTACTTATACTTAGTATAAGGTCTATGATTATATACGATCAGGGACGGCCTGGGAGAAAAATTCAGGTTGGGAAAATGTTTTACCCAGGCCACAATTGACATTTCTAAACCTACGTCATAACTAGGTGGGTTGATGTGAGGGGGCTGATCATATGTATCAAAATGAACATTCAATCTGCAAGTAATTTGTATAATAATTGTATTTTTATTTTTATTGTGCTAACCTAGAAAAAAAATATATTTAATGGTACATATAAGGAGTGAGAGGTACTTCCATAGACCTATAAACTATAGGTACTGCCCATACCTATCTGCAAATCTAATCAGTTCAGCCATTTGGGTTCAATATACAGTATACAATATGATGATTTGTTGGTAGACGGTAGTTAACAATTTTGAAATTCTACGTCCAAATATTGTATTTTCTCCTAGTACCTATACCACTTGTTTCATTTTGTTATTCACTGGACTGAACAATGCACAATCATAATGTTCCAAAAATATATTTTAATTCAGTGCCAAATTTTTTATTTAAGATTATAAATTAGATTTTTATATTTAAGATTAGGAAGTGTCACTACTTTCTTATAAAAATAATAATGAAAAAAAGATTACAAATGTTTTTTTAGCTTTGTTCACATTATTTAATAATTTGTCCCTGCAAAATTATATAATTTTAATACTTTTTTTTTTAACAGAAAACGTTTTGGACAGAGTAATAAACGCCTCATGGAGAGTCGGTTTGCCAGTTGTGAAACCACTTATAAACGACCTTGTTGCTTCAGCTTTTACTAAAATTTGGAATGATATTTTTAATGATTTTGATTTTAGTTACTTACTGCCATAAATAATTTATAGGTTCATATTTTATTTCATTTTTATTATTTGGCCATTATGACAACAAATAGTTTTAATTATAATAGTAATAGTTTCTGTCATTCAACTATAATTATTTGCATCATTCATTGTTACATTTTAAAATATCATCATTTTATTTATCATACATCATACAATATCATATTACTGTTTAGTGTTTGTTATATTTTAATGTAATTTTTATTTTATTTTTATTATATTAGGTATATACATTTTATTTAGTTTTAACTTTTGTGAGTGTAATATACATAAATAGGAGTATAGTTTATGTTAATCTATTATAATATAAGGAATAACAAAATCATTCAATTGTGTTGCATATTTTTGTCTAATTTGATATTTTTCAATGTGATGTGTACACTAATACTAGTGTTAAAATGCTGGTAACCGATTAAGTATAAATGCATAATTCAATGTCATAATCATGCTATAAATCAATCGATTTTCTTTGTTTTTATAATGTATACAAGTGTATCACCTATAAAAAGGTTAGGTTAGGTTAAGTGCAATAAATATAACAATATAAGTAATTCAATATAGAATTCATTTTAAATGTGTATGATCAAGAAGAGACCTATTATCACAACACGTAATGAATATTTATATTAACTTGGAAATTAGTTGGAATGGAAAAGGAATTATTCAAAAAGGTCTCTATACCATTGTTATTTAATGTTATAGAATCCACTTTTTTTAAAACATTAGGTATTCCTTGACAAGATTGTGTTAAAATGTAAGGGCTTGAGTGCTGTATGATATTTTATGTATGCACACTGCTAAGTGCATTTTAAATCTCGACAAATCGTTTCTCTTGAAATGTAAAACAAAGATTTCAATATTGAAAATATTTTCAATCTATATTTCATGTACAATAATTAATAAATATGTTATAAAAGGAAATAAAACGATGCGGTCACATGAAAACCAGTTGTTACGGTTCAACACTTGATGTTGATTTTAAAATTGCATACATAATTAATAATTATATTCATTTATTCAACTTCTGTTTCGACAATAATTATAAAATATAAAATTTAATACGGTTTCTAAAGATTGGTAAATGGTGTTAGGACAGTCTTCCAAATATTATAACTGTGACTATGGTTTTACAACCGCCTCTAAAATAATGTCATTTTTTATGCTGCGAACCATCCAACAATGTGGTTCCCAATCAGCTTTAGTCACATACCCCTCGATAAGACTTAAATTTGACTGTAGACTAGGTGTAGAAATATTTATTTATAAAAGTAACTATTTTGAATGGTGGGTAGGTACTTTTATTGGATACATTTTAAAGATAGGACAATAGGAGTGTGTATTCATATGTATTGTATTTTATAAACATGAATCATTTTATATTATATAAAACATCTTTATGTACAAGAAATATATATATATAATAGTTGTTTAACATTATTTTTATTCGAACTAAAGATGTGGTCTTCTTTAAATTATTGATTCTGCATTGTATTTCTAAAAAACAAAAAATAAACAAAACATTTTACTAACACACTTTTAACTTAGTTTTATAGGTGGTTTTTGAACCACATTTTACTGTCAGTTATTCTGTTTTTAAGCAAAAAATGTGTTAAAAATTTAAATGTTCTTAAATAAAAAGAGCACTTTTTAAGATCATTCATACAAAGAGGAAATTGTCATGTAACAATATTTCTACTTTTTGCGATCAGTCAATGATGCAAGGAATGAATTATTCTTGCAACTGGTTAGGTAACTATACTCTGTCTCACAAAATAAAGGTACTGTAATGTACAACCACTTGTGGGCTGTTGAAGCATTGCGCGCACTTAATTATTACCGACATATTACGTAAAAACCATAAATAAGATTATGTATTGAAAATTTATAAGCTTACTTTTTCAAAATGGTTTTCCTCTTTGTAGCATCAGTCGGGTGTTCTATACTGCTATCTGTAATATTAAAATATAATTATTTAGTCCACGGTTTTAATAAACTGTATTTCAAGTAAACAAACTATACTCTGTTCAGCGAGAGACCGTGCCGCGCAACGACAAAAACTGGTTTCCCACGCAAAACCCTGTTGGGAATCGGTTTCAATAGCATGGTGACGCGAAGGGATGCGCAGAATTGGCATGCTCTATCGCTGAACAGATATAAGAAAGTCTCTCTGCTGTAGGTTTCTATTATTTTGAGTTCTCTACTTCCAAGGATATTTTATTGTTTACTAATATTAATAATAGTAATTTTGGGTATAAATAGCTTAAAATTGGTCTAAATATTTCATTGTTTATTGAAAATTTAAAATAATAATATAATAAGAAATGGCAAAAAGTTTAGAGCATTAAATTTTTAAATGTCATGGTACAATTAAATGTTTGTACATTAATATTTATAAATATGTAAAATAAAAAACAATACCTAAGTAAATTTGGTAACAAAAAACTTGATGACATATTGGAAGTAGCCAGTGACACTACTTCAGCTATTATAATTAAAAAATATTTATCAATATTGAACTTACTTGTACTTCATATTCAATTCCTTTGCTTTTCAATTTCTTTTGTAAAGATTGGATTCGTCTTTTTAATGCAGCCTTACTTTGTTTTTCTTGTGCAGGATCTAATTGTCTATCCATTGCTTTTCTTTGAATCGACCTATTTTTTATTGTTAGAGGAATATTGTTTTTGTTGCAACGCCAAAATGTGTTACTTTTTACTTGGTTTGGTTCGAGGTATTTAGCTAAAAATATATAAATTATAAAAATACAAATTTACAATTGATTATTTTAAAAATGAGTTTTCTTACCAACAAGAATTTTTTTATGCATTAAATAGTTGTTCATGGTTTCTGCAACTACCTTGGCAACTTCTGGGTACAAAAACTCAACAAATGCGTATCCTCGTGCTTTGCCTGTTTTCTAAAGGTAGTTATTACTTATTATTATTAATGTGAATAAAAATTTAAACAAACCAATGAATTAAATTACAAGTGAGACAATTACCTTGCTTTTAGGAATGTTAATGTTTGTGACTTCGCCAAATTGTGCAAAATAATGCTTCATTTCATTTTCGTAAAAACCGTGGGGGACATGCCCAAGATACACAACACCCCTATCATTGGATGTTTTCGTTGCTTTTTCTTTAGGCGGTTCGGTTTTGTTGAGCTAAATTAAACAAATTTACTTATTAGTTATAACATAGACCCATGACATTCGTAATTTTTAAATTCGAAGTATTTATCGTTTAGGTTTCAGGTGAGTAAAAACGTATACTAAATTATAGCCATTGATAAATATCTCAGATCATATATATAGTGTGATCTAAGAAAAATATTATTTTCAATGTTTACTTACTTTTATAAAACCACTTTTAAACATTTTGATGTCTTCACTCCTGATCAAGCCGTAAAGAGTAGAGACGAGTAGTAAGACGTGAATTAATTACTAATTAGTAAACCTCGATGATCAGACATCAGTTGATCACGGATATTGTCAACGCTTATTGACATGCGGGAAGCTAGTATCAAGATAACATTATTATTTATTATAGGTTAGGTTACTATTTTTCAAGGAGCATGTCTTCTACAAACTTTAGGAACCATGCGTTTGAATAGTAAATAAATAATACTATGTATTTTATAACATTACATAATTATTTTTTATTGATAAGACGGTCTGACGGTGTTTGAAATTTTGAAAATCGAATACGTTCCCGTATGAATGCAATACAGATACGATGGAATAGTAATGGATTCCAGTTTCTTATAGATCTGATGGATCATATTCTTGATGGGACCGTACGCAGTGTTATACGATGACAATTATTATATTAGGCATGAGAAAATCATCGTTTGACCTAAGCGGAACAGTTGATGACCAATTCGGGCTTGAGCCGGCCTAAAATTGAATCCCGCATTTTTCTGTCAGTCTATTAATAGTCGATCCAGGCAGCTCTTGTGTTTTGCAGCGACGTCGATTTACAACTCGCCGATTTCGGGACTTCTTCGCAATGGCGGTAAACTATATTTTATTCAGGCATACTATTTAAATATTTATGAGTGCATATGTTAATAAATAATAGTCCCTTATTAAAGTTCACCTATTTATTGTATTTGCCATTTTTGATTTTCTGAATGGGTATAGTGTATACCTACTATAGATACTTACATATTTGTGAAGTATTGACTGTTAGAACATGACACGTTGAAACACTATAATGACATTAAAAAACCGAGCTTTACAATTTTAATCCTTTTATTAATTTAAGTTTTTGGTCTATACTTCAGATCTAAACCCAATATTTAATCAATGTATACTATAGATAGTATGTGAATCATTTTTAGTATTTCTGTATTTGGTCTTCTATACTTTTGACAAGTCTTATGTCAAAAACATAATATTCACTGTAAAATCAATCCAAAGACATTTACAATTCAAATTTTTCCATTGTAATTACTAACAAGTAATTATAACTGTTCAGGTGTTCAACCTGATACAGCTAATGCATCTATTATAATAAAATTACTTGCTTCACTTTTTAAAAATTTAAAATAATTGATGCATTCAATCATTAATTTGTAAGAATACAAATCATTTACTAAGAAAAATGAAGTCTCTATAAAGGAAGTCCTAAAATGTTTAGTTGGAAACCTTATGACCTGTTATATTATGGTTTTTAAATTTTGATTTCGGTAAATTATATATAAAATAAAACCTAATTAACTGTTTTAAAAAATAAATTTATGTTAATGTATCTTTATTAAGCTTTTGGCATATCATCTAACACCCTCAATAACTCAAATATATCTGTTTTTTTTAGACTTTATTGGGTATACAATTAATTATTACAATGATTGCCATTAATCTAATACATCGCCTTAGTCATATCTATTCATTTGCTCGATGGACACTATGTTCCACAGGGTAAGTAGCAGCTTTTTTAAAAAAATCAATTAGAGTAAATGTATTAATTTTGCCTGTAAGAATTTAACACTACACTTTTATATTAATAATATTTTTTTGTTTTAGACTTGTTCGTTACTTACACCCTACAGATAAAGAGCTTAGACAGTTATCAGGGCTAAAGAAAAAAGATTCAAAATTAAGTAAACGACCAATACATGCTCAAAATGATAATATTGATATATTTCAGATACCCAAAAATTTAGACATTGAAGTGAGTGCCTAAGTTTATTAGTAAATATTAAATAAATCTAAATAATCTTATTTAAGTTTAATTATTACTTTATATTTTAGTTAGAAAGTCAACCTATTCAAGAACATGAAATATATCAGCTCAGATATTTTATGGAATATCAATGGCTAGTAAATTTCTCTTTATATGCAGCTTTAGTATATTTAAGCACTGAAATATACTCTTACTATTCACCAATCGATAATGAAATTAATCTTAGTATGCTATGGTGTTCAATCGTCATTGTATTCGCATTGTATCCTTTTAATGAATAAGTTCATACATGTTTCAAAATTGTTTTTTTTCCTGAATTTTTAAATTTTTAGCAAAATTCTTATGTCCCTGACTTTAGAATACTTTCGTGGTGGTTTTGAATCATCGGGTGAACGATCGACTGTAATAGTTGCAGCTTGTGTTCATTTAGTGATTGCTATGATTATTTTAGTCATAGACGAGTCTAAACTTGATGTTCGGTTGGATACTGCGTACAGAAGCTTTAATGAAACTTCAACAGCATTTTTAAATAATCATGGCTTATCTTCACAGTAATTACCAACATAATATCTGATATAAAATTGTTTAACTAAATATATTTCTGTTTTATATTTTTTAGGGGACCTGCATCAAAGTTAATAGTAAAATTTTTCCTAGCTTTATGGTGTGCAGTTACAGGGGCCATGTTTGTATTTCCAGGAATACGAACCGCTAAAATGCATTGGGATTGTCTTAGGTGATAAAATTTAAAATTAAAATTGATTATAATGATATAATAACTTTTTATAATTTGTTTTTTTAGATATTATGAATGCAATGAGGTACATGGCAAATATTTTTCATATAGTTCGACTTTCATCAAAGGCTTTATGAATTTTAGTTTAATAACTCATTTTTTGCTTGTTCTACTTTGGGTAAAACCAATAGCAGTGGATTTATTGACTGCAAAAAATTTATCCGGATTAAATAAACCATTGTAAATATATTAAAACGGACATTTGACTGTAATTACTCATGACATTGTTATTTTAATTTAATTTTTTATAGAATGACATTAGAACAATTTGAGAGCTTAAGATGTTGGTTGGTAGTATTAGTGGTATTTCAAAGATTGTATTTGATGCCTACGTTTATGCAAGCTTATCTTAATATGGCCCATGAGCGTTTGGAACAACAAAAAAAAGAAGCAGGAAGAATTACCAATAAAGATTTACAAAAACAAGTATAATTCATAGATTTTTGTTTAAAAATATCTATCTGTTTAAATTTATCGTTTGACTTAATTTCAAGGTGTCTGTGATTTTTTACTACACGTGTGTTGTGGTACTACAATATGTCATACCTCTCGTAATGATGTTGTTCTTTATATTCTTTTATAAAACATTAGGTAAAGAATTGCCTTTATGCTTAACACAAATTATGTTCATATATTATCAACATATTATTAACATTTTGTAAAACAATATTTCAGGCAATTTCAGTTGGGTTGAAGTTATTGTGAACTCTTCTCCGACAATAGATAATAGTAATCAACATTCATTACTTGAAGCTAACCAGGCATATTTTTCTATTCAGTCATTAAAACAAGTAAATAATATTGACATTTTTATAGCTATAAATGTACTATAATATTATAATCTATTAGGTATTAACCGCAGATGTCTACCGAGGAATATTTGGCTTTGCTACGTGGTGGATATGTTTTTCATGGTTTCTATCTTTATCAGTTGGCATATTTTATCAATCTTACTTATCACCTAAGTAATTCTCTAATGAAAAGTGTCTTTATTTTAAACATGTAAATACAATTCCTAAACACAATTTTTGTAAGAAAACAAGAAGGTGATTTAAGTGTTTAATAATAGACATATGTGTAAAGTTTGAAAGTCAGTCAATATTATGAATATTTAGTTTAATAGTTTTATTTTTATTTAACAATTAAATTAATTGTATATGTTTAAAACATAAGTCAAACTTTTATATATTTTATGATGTATACGTTTGTTGGTTTGATAAAATGTAACTTGTTCAATATATTTTACAAAACATTATTCAATTATTATTTAATACAAAGTAAAATGCATAATATAAAAATATTACTATTCAAATTTCAATAGTAAATACTAAATAATATTAGTATAATTTTAAACTGTGTACTTGTGCATTTATAGAAGTTTCATTAGCTGGACCAATCGCTAAAACTGTAATTTGATCATTTTCAGTAAAAGTTGCTGTTGGAATGTCAAATAACTTGCATTGCTTTTGAATACACTCTAATGTTTTTAAATCTGGTGCACGTAAAACAACTCTAGCACATTTAGATGGTAAATTGCGCAATTTAGTTTTATTGTACGCAATAACTGATACAACTGCACACTAAAACAACCATAATTTATTCGATTAAATATATTTAATAATATAGAAATATAGATACGCTTCAAAAACAAATTACTTCAGTAACTTTTTATAATTATTATATTAAATAAAAAAAAAAACATTCATAAGTTAAATAATAATAATTGTTAATACACTTCGAGGCTTTGAGTAAATAAATCAATTTCTTCGCTTTCAACAGGACCTATTGCCATCACTGTTTTAGAGCTTGGTGCGACCTGTGTACGACCTGCATCTACTACTACATAGGTAGAGAATCCTTTTTCAATGGCCAATTGCTGGAATTCTAACATAGTTTCTTCATCTGCTACCTTGAATATATTTACTGGTTTATTGTCCGATTCCCAGCTATTAATTTCGCTTGGTTTTAACCTCAAGCCTTCTTCATAACAGTGCACAATTGCATGTGAGCACTATACAATAATACAATTTTACTTTGTAAAACACTTAGTTTTAGGTGTAGATATCAATAAAGTGGTCGATAAACACTATTAGTTTGATAAATTATAAAATAGTGAAAAACAAAATTTAAACTAGACAAGCATATTATTTAGATTAGTTCAAGTTATCATTGATTATGAAACCAATAAATTTACACCATTTTACCCCAGCATAGATTTCTATTTTCTACTCTGTTCAAAATGAGATCAGTACTTGGCGACTAGTTTTCATTTTCGACGTTCAGACGTCATCCTCACTATGGCGGTGCATAGAGTTCTGTCACGTGACAAAGCCACGCACATAAGCACAACTTGGCTGTTGGTACTGATCTCATTTTTAAAACACTACAGAATATACTCATACACGGTAATCACCAATGTTTCATTATTATTACCATGCCAATTAAAATTGTTCAAATTAGTATACAATATATATATAAATATTTTATACATCAGATGTCTAAAACTCCAAAACACTGTAAGTGTGAAAAACTCAGATGGTCATCCAAAAAGGCTTAGAGGCTGTGTAATGTTTTAAATCTTATATACCTAATAAATAATAATTAAATGATAAACTCAAAAGGATTATTATTTATTACTAATAACTAGGGTCTGGATTTGTATGCATTTACATATTTATATTGAGTATATTATGCAGTTGATAGTACCTAGTAAGTAGTGAGAAATCAGAAATATGGATGATCATGTATAATATGTGTAGCAGAGATTTCATAGAAATTACATTTTAAATTGGACTAAAAATTTCAGTATGGCTCGGCCATTTACCCTCAGGAATCAAAAAAAATAATTACCTTAAATTTACAATGAAATAAAATTTGTCTCCCCCCAGGAACAACCCCCTAAATTAGAGTAAAATACATAAATTTTAAACAAAGTTGAAAACATTTGAATTCTAAAATATATTTTAATTCAAATTGTCTCACTTGTGCTGCAACTTTGCCTTTGCCCATTTTCAAATCGTGACGAACCAATAACGCCATTTTGAATTCTCCTTTTTTATTTGGTATCGATTTGGGTTCTTGTTGTTGACTTTTACCCACACTTTTTGCATCTTGACTTGTACATTTAGTTTTAAAAGTATAATTATAGATCGCATTAAGAGCCAGACCAATCAGTACACCAAGGATTAATCCGTCATACATTTTATCATTTGTAAAAGTCATTTTAAATTTTTAAAGACAGTATAAAAATATCACCGGTACATTTATTTAACGTAAATATATTATGAAACTTTTTTAAGTATAATTTATTAATATAATTCAACTTTTCTACAGTATATACCGAATGACATTATATGTAATCATGTAGAAATGAACGAGAAGTTGAGAACATTATAAATTATATTATTTAGTCGCTGTCGCCCACCCCTAAATAATACAAATAGGTACATAGAATTATTATAGGTAGGAACATATAAAAATTCAAAAATTCAAAGGTGATTATAATTCGATTGTTGATAATAATTCAGGGGCAGAAACAGAAATCGAACCGGTTTTACACGAAAAAAAATTAAAAAACCGAAAAGTTATAAAACCGTAATTAACACCAAAACCGAAAAAAAGGTAATGAATGAAAAAAAATATTTAATTTTTATTATAAATTGGTAATTAAAATTTACAACTGTTGGTACATACATTTGTGCTTATTATCTATGATAACAGAACTCTAACCTTAAGGGGTACCTGGACGTTCCCCCCCCCCCCGGGAATCTTAACGGTACTGAACGTTTGCCCCCCGACTCAATATATATTTTTTTTTACACAAAATAGGTTTGGTAAAATAGGTTCTTTGAATTTACCCGAAATATAAGATCAACATAATATTATAATATCATTTATTATCATATCGACATATATCGTTATTATCGTCATTCACGTTATTTATTTATTACCCAATTTAATGTGTAATGATTGATAAACCTACCTCAAATTATCTAAACTAACGTACGTTTACTATACAGATGTTTAGTACGGAATTCGCACGCATAGTTTGAAAATTCGTACAACCTTGCCCTCAAAAAACAAAAAATGCATGGGGGGACAGCAACACGTGTCGCCAGGCCCCCCCCCCGGATTTCCAAATTAAAATTTTCGCAATTTTCCTTCTGCGGACATTTAGCACGTAATTCGCACGAATTCGCATGCCTAGTTTGAAAATTCGCACGACCTTCTTTCCCCTCAAAAAAATAAAATTCACCTCATAGTAAAAATTAACCCCCTTAATCTTTTAATTAATACAGATTTTTATTATTATATTTATCTGTAGTGTCACCTTATTTTCTCTACATCGTGCCCAAGATAAAATTATGATGATAGTATTTATCAGTATTATCACAGAAGAATATAACCTTAAATAATAAATAGTTTACTTGACGTCTCGGAAGGAGTACCAAAGTGGTTTTACAGTGGTATACGGTGGTAACAATGCATCAATAACGATATCCTAAATTTCCCAATTCCCAAATCGGATATCCAGCTATCCAAATTCCAACTTCCAAGTAAAGTAGTTAACTATAGTAAACAGTAAACATTTAATAGTAATCAAATTGCGAAATACAATTTTTTTCGAAAAAACTTAAGTTGATCCTGCGTAACTAATAACTTAGTTAAAAATGTTTAACAATTTAGTTTACGTATTGTAATTTTCAATACAATAAATATAATATTAAAAAGTTTTTAAAATAAAATTCTAATTTCTCATATTTTTAACGATATAAATTAGGTAGAACAATATGTCAAAAGAAATAATGATCACTGCTCCCACAACACCAGTTCAACAAGGCTTGTTCAGAAAACGTAGCAGTAGACCAGTGCACATCAAATCATGGACCATCATGTTGAACAAAAATGGGTTTGTCCGGTGTCATCTTCAGCATTGCCGATACATAGCTTATTGCATAGACGACATGAGAGAGCATTTCAAAACATGTCGGGGTGAAGTAGCCGGAAATTTTGTGTGCCCGACGTGTGGTGGTCAAACAACATCGCAAGAAGCACTTGATTATCATAGACGAATCAATCATAAAGATTCTGATGTAATGTCAATTATTATAAAACCCACTCTCACTGAGATACAATTATCATTGTGGTCAACTGAAATCAAGACTCGTGGATACACTCAATGTCTCATGCCTGATTGTCATTTCATTAGTTATAAAATTTCTGAGCTTGAGCAACACTATGAAAAGTGCCTGGGTGAAGATCCAGACACATCGTCTAAGTTTTTATGTCGTCATTGTAAAGGTTATACATCGTCACAACAAGCTCTCCAATTCCATCAAAACAATCACCATAAAGATTTACTGTTTCCAATAAAACAGGTAGGATTGTCTAAAATCAATACCTACCTTCTACAAAATGATATACCTACCTATGTTCTATTTACAATTTTTATTTTTAATAATAATAAATTAACAATTTAAATTATAGTCCTATTTTATTTTAATTTGTTTGGTCCACACAAGTAATTTATCAATTATATTTTACTATTTTAGTTCCTGCAATGTCTTTGATATAAAGAATCTAAAATGTGTTTCATATTTTATTCGCTTGTAAGATCAAATTATCTAACATTTACCTAATTTAAATATTTCTAAAAATAAATATAGCAGTAATCAATCTAAATGTACCAATATGCTTATGTAAAATGTATTTATTATTTATTTCAGGAAAGTAAAGATGATTTCGATGAAGATAATAAAATTAAATCTTACCCAATGGGTCAGTATGGACATCCAACAGCAAGTACTACAAATCCTGCTAGCAAAATAGTAACATATTCTCAATGGAAAATGCAAGAAGATTTAGCCGATACAGAATCTATCTGTTCTGAGGTAAATGTTAACAATCCAACTGATGCTCAAATTAAAGAATGGATAATAGGTTTAAAAAATGGTTATGTACATTGCAATCACAATTCTTGCAAGTACATGTCATTTGATGTGGACGATATGAATGATCATTTTGCTACATGCTTTGAACCATATCTTGACGATGAATTTGAATGTTCAATTTGTGGAGGTAAGACCACATCATCAAATAAACTAAAAACACATCTTTTGCACCATCATGAAGAAGGTTACAAACACTTAACGGAAGAGGAGTGTGGTTTTAAATTAGTTGAAACTGAAGATGGCCTAGAGTTGCAGTCTGAAAATAAAGAGCCTAAAAAACGTAAAACTGAAGAGGTAGATGATGAATATGAAGAAAAACATTCTGTCAAACGAAAGTCATATGATATACCCTATAACCATTTAACTAAATGGCGTGATGAATTGTTACGTAACAAATTTATAAGGTAAGTCAACAATATTATCATTTTATCAATTGTATCAATAATTCTAATTTATTTATTTTTGTTAGATGCACTGCTGCAGATTGCAGTTATTTAGCTTTGGATATGTTAGAAATGAAACAGCATTCAGATGAACATGTAGATAGTGTTTACTGGTCATTTAAAGATCGTAATTTAGAAGACAGAGTAGCAAACTACTGTGATGCATGCAATGGACATTTCAAAACTATAAAACATTTAGATGGCCATAAATTAGTATCACATAATAGTAGTGATACTTCTAATATAGATAGCTTGTTAGTAGATAACAATGAAGAAAATATTGAAGACGATGAAGAAATTGAAGAAATTTTTTAATTGTTGATTTTGATCCAATTTGATATTCTCACATACCTACATTAAGATTGTAAATGCACATTGTGTGTTCAATTTAATCTCATATAGGCCAAAAGTTCAATATTATACCATTATTTTACTATTAAACTTATTTATGTTCATTAGATGTATTTTATTATTATTATTTTTTGTCAGTTTTGTAGCTTCTTAAAAACAAAAACTAAACCAGATTTTGATGATTTATAATTTAATTTTTTTATAGCTTCAATCATCTATTCAATTGTTTTTAATTATGCTGTTAGTTAGGAATCATGTTAGTTTTTCCACCAATTGTTTAGTGCATAACTTTTCTAATTATCGAAATCATATTAATAAAATATGTATGTACATTTTGTGTGTAATTATAAATATTTTGTATTGTTCTATATAAATGCAGAGTAATTTGTATAACCTATTGCAATAATTTTCACAGTTAATTTGGGATATTAAAAAAAATATATATTAATTATACCTATTGTATTTTAAATAATTTTTAATACTACATTTCTGTACAAATTATTTTCAAAATTATAAAAATTGACAGTTGTATTTAGAATGTATAAAATTTTAAAAATCAGTAAATTTTGATCTAATTTTATAATTTCTTGTGTAAATTAATTAAATTTGATCACGGTAAGATGATACAACATTTAATAATAAACAATCAACCATAACTAGTAAACTAATAACCATACTGAAAATAAACTTGTTTTTTTGGTACCAATGGTAGTGTACTAGTGTAAGAGCTTTCTTTACTATTATTATTTGAATTTCATTAATTTAAACATTGTTGAAAAAATTCAAAATACCAATTATGTTAATATGTGGTTATTTAAATTTTATTGGTGCTTTTCTGTTATCGTGACTACCAACCATAGTACATACAGACCAAGATGTTGTATCACTAGCTCACTGTGTTTGTTCGGACAATTTTAAATCGAAAACATCCCTCGATTTGTTATGATATAAAACCGTTGGTCTCATAATAACTTAACCTTACCGCGGAGGAATGTTTTCGATTTAAATTTTCCGATCAAATGCATCGAACTGTAATCATCTACAGATTACTGACTCGTCATTTATGTCGCACTCGGCGAATTTGCTTAGATAGACAGAACACAGGAACGTAGAGTACGAGCTTATACATTATTTGCACCACCATCAGTCGAGTTAGAATCGCGAAGTAGAGACTATATACACCAGCAGTCATATCTACATATTAAAGCGCATAATAATCTATCTAATGGATAAATCGTATAAATCAAATTGTTTTAACTCGTACACCGCTACTCCTACGATCTTCAATAAACTATCCTCAACAACAGGGTTACTCAGGCTTAGTGTACTGTATAATAATATAACTATTTTAGACATTTAAAATAAATTATTGTATACGTTGCTAAGTCGTGTTCGATTGTGTTAGTTTATGAACGCAGGTCATATAAGTTTCTAGGACCTGTAAAATATAACTTAGAAAACTTATTTATATCTTTCCAACAACCCGGTTCTCAAGACCGGTTCGTGTAGAGGGAATAGCCAACCATCTACTCCTTAACTGGATAGGATTAGGTATAAATATCGACAGCCACTTGGTTTAAATAACCAAGGAGATGTGTTGCAGAACTAATGACCACATCGCGCGCTGGTCTATATAATAATCTTTTAAACATTTTATCTTTACTCAAAGACCTTCCCAAGGTGCCAGGTTTTGACTGTAGTGTTACATATAAAATAGAGAGATCAGTGAAAAAATTACACATCATTTTGTAAAATCATATTTCTACCACCGTCCACCACATAGTGTTCTGACTAGCATTCCAGTGTAATTTTGTAATGTACAATATACAATCTTAACACGTCAATGTATATTGTATTTACACAAAAATTATGCTTATACAATTGTACACATACAGAATAACGTCCGTCATCCATACACAATTGATTTGATGCACACATTACACAAATTGGTAATTGGTAGGTAGTAAGTACCTATGTTACCCTATGAAAAGCATGTCAATTTATATTTTAGGTGCCGTTATATCTACAATTGTAAATCGTGTAGTTAGGGTCAGGCAATTTTCACCAATCATTTATATTGGTTGACAGAAAACAAAAAAACCAGAATAGAATAAAAACTCCAATGAATAAACACACCGTGTAAAATAGCCCACACAGGGCCGAACTTTGAGGAGGACGTGGAGGGGTGTCTCACCCCCCACTCAAGATTTTTTTTAAATATTGAGTCGGAAAATTTGGCATTTGGTCAAAGTTTTCGACAATCGGCATCGTCAGTATTTAATAGTATTTTTATTATTTTCAAAAAATATTTGTATGTACCTATACCTATTTGATATTTGATTAAAAAGACGACAGCGACATTTCGAATACACCGAATTCTAAAAATAGACGAGTTTATCTACTATATATCAGTATATTGCGCGACTGTACAACACGTAACCCTTAGGTATTCTATTGATTTGTTCTTGGTGTTATAATATTTGCAGTCGATAGTTGTCGTCTACATTGGCGCAAATAGAGGGGGGGACTTGGGGAGACTTAGTCCCCTCAAATGTCGGTTAAGTCCCCCCAGTTCAAAATCTAGTAATTAGTACTAATTTTTATATTCTGTGGTATTAAGCAATATGGCCTATTCCCCATAGGGGCTTGAGTCCCCCCAAAAAATGGTCTATGGTCGTCTATATCTATTCAACTATTCGTCTAAGTCAGTGCCGGATTTAGTGGGGGTGCATTGCACCGGGGCCTCAAGACCAAGGTTGTATTAGGGGCCTCAGGTTGAAGTCCTAAATTTTCTAACTTTGTATTATAAAATGAACAAATTTTATTATATAAAGATGTTACTGACAAGTGACAACCATTTATTTTTGACGGTTTGAATTTTAGGTAATACTATTTATAATTGTTATTGTTTGTTTTACATATTATTATTTGACATTTGTATATAAACATTAATTTTATTATATAGTATGCACCGTATACTATTTTCGTATAAATTGTACTATTTATTTAATCTCAGAGGCTCGCGCAGTCGCGCTATAGACTATAGTGCAGTATCTTGCTGGACAAACTAATAAGATAACCCGGTGCCGATGCCATATTTTGTCCTCAAAAATACACTCTGCGGGAATAACGATACCGCCTTGTAGAATCAACCAAATTACATATATTTTTTTTTAATTGCTAGAGAAAAATATTCTACAGCCCACATCGATCTATGTTTTTCAATATTTTATTCTCAAACTTTATAATATGTCTAAAAAAATATAAGGTAAAAATAATTTTTTAATAATTTTTTTAATAGGTACAGTTATTTAAAAAAAAATACAAAATCAGAGATCGATGCGGGCTGTAGGAAGTCTTCTTCTTTCTGATAAAAAAATAGTCATCAAAATCTGACAATCCTATAAAGCTTGAGAGTAATTCCCGTAAAGTCGTTTTTTTGATATAATCAGTGGTTGATTTGGGGGGGATGGAGTCCCCCTTCTTTTTAGATTTTTTTTCAGCGTACCCCTTCTATTTATTTGAAACAGAACGCTGGGAACCCAACATAAGCTAGTGAATTTGTAAATCGTGATTTCCTGATGCCAAATTTACTTAATAGGTACACAATATTTTATATTGTTATTATATTTTATTATAGCCTGTTAGTTGAATTAATATTATAAATTATAACAAAATAACTATAATCGTTATTTTTATTTTTATTTGTTTCTATTGTGATAACTGATAAACAAAGCGTTAGAAATTAAAATCCCATTTTTAGCGGTTTTTTTGTAATTTGTCGGTGGTTTTTCCCGTGGCATTAAAGTACTAATTAGAAAATCGAAAAATGACCCGTCTATAAAAAGTGTTTTTCTTTCTATATGTATTTTTCGAATAAATTTGATATTGTTTTGGTGTGATAATTTGATGGGTGGA
>NC_042494.1:58262371-58273370 GCF_005508785.2 Acyrthosiphon pisum
CCACGGCAATGTGACGATTAATTTTTGTGTGGAACGCTCGTTTTATCCAACATCATCAGAGTCCCCCTTCTTTTTTATTTCCAAATCAACCACTGGATATAATACACCCTATCAGCCCCCCTAAATAGGTATATCGGGTAGAGTATATTAGTAAAAAAGTCTTATAATTGAGGTGGTAACTAAAACTAGTATTGTGGAAAATTTGAAAAACTGGCACCGGGACACTTAATATATAATATACGGATTATGATTTACGGACATATGCCTTGGTGCAGTGTTATTGGTTTCGGACTTTTGGATATGTTATTTTCTACCTTTGTCAGTTTTATTTTTTACGTACCTAACTACCTACCAGCGCCGGCGGGAGGTATTGCATGGGCCCTAGACATTTTTTTTTGCAAGTTCTATTACTTATAGGTTGTATGAAATTTTTTTCAACTTTACATAACTTACCTATAATTTTTTTTTCATGTACTCAATTAAACAATGTATTAAGCGTTCACTCTTCAATATGTATTTATTTCTTAAAACAGTTAAAACATAAAACTACAACAAAAAAAGTGCACGCGAGTAGTGTTGAATTTATCAAAATAAATAAATAATTTAGTCATCTTTATCTTTATCTAGATAAAATTATATTTATCTCGGGTCAACACAGCACGCGGAGTCCGCGATCTACCGCAGTAATATACTGCTCGCATAATCACACAAACGTATCAATAACGACGCATTACCGTGTCCAGCTAGTATTTAAGAAAGAAAATAAATAAATATTTAAAACTTACCAATGTAGGTAAATACGTGCAGTTGCTGGTGTCCGGCTGGTAACTGGTATACAGTTTACCTATTATAGTACCTAATTGTAAATTGATACACGTGACGTAGTGGCGAATTCCAGTCGTGGAATGAAACACAGATACCGACGATAATAATTATTTAGAAATAATATTTGTTGAAAAGTACTGAGCGATTTCCAAGAAATAATGATAATTGATAAATGCGTACATCAGACGTGTATCGAGAATAAATTTGATTCGCTATCGTACGTCTATTTTCTATACTCAATACCGCCTAATGTATTCGAATAATGTATTCGTCTCTAATACTTCAATAACATGAACTATATTATAACCAGGATGAGAAAAACACACAGTTTAATGGAATTGATGTGCACATAACCAATTAAATTGTTTCAGCGGATTATTTTGGACGTCGCCGTCGCACGTCAGCATTATAATTTTATTTTTTATTACCTATATGAAAAACCCACAGGCCACAAGCCGCAACTGAAGACGGCCAGCCGAGATTTGTATTATGAACTTAAGAAACAAAATTATGAGCTTACAAATGATCAAATACCATACAAGGCGCGGGGCCCCAAAATGGCGGGGCCCTGGGCAGATGCCCCTTCTGCCCTGCCCTTCCACCAGCGCTGCTACCTACACTATCTTCTATTGACTATTGACAAAAAAACATGTCTAACAGACAATTTGAAAGTGGTGTATCTAAAAGATGGAGAAAAATGTTCAAAACAATGAATTAAAAAAATATAAAGGATTGATAAATAATTTTGTATTCAATTCAGGTAATTGTACCTGATTCATATTTGTGTCCTTTCATTTTAGGACAACATAGAGAATATTATACAGCCATTGTCATATTAATGATATTTATTCTTAATTTATATTATACTATTACAGAAGCATACATTAATGATTACATCACATCTAAGCGTGGTATAATAGGTAGGTATGAGAACACTGAGTGAATGTATAATTTCATAATTTACCTATTAAATTATGGTATTTAAATTTTGTGTTTTTTAGTTTGTTTAATATATCAACACGACAACACGTATCAAATAAATAGATACATTTTATGTCGAGAAAATTTTTTTTGAAGGGGCCTCCGCAAATGGTAGTTGCATCCCGGTCTCCTGAGACTATTAGATCCGGCACTGGTCTAAGGTAAGTAGTAACATCTTGTTCTGTATAGGTACTATAGAGTATAGACATGAACTCTATAATTTTAATATTACCTATATATTTTTTTTCATATTATTCATAAGTCTTAAGTTCATAAATCGTTATTTTATATTTGACAATCCAGACGTCAAAATTTAAATTTCAATCGGTCTTTAAAAATGTTTATGGCTTTACACAAAACATTTTTTTTTAAAAATTCCAATCAAATAACATACAATATCACAAAAAAACATATTTTCAAGAATACACTTACACTGGCTATACTTTTTTCTTAGAAAAATTAGGTAAGAAAAAAAGGTTCCCAGATAAAAATTTACACTTTGAAAAGTTGTGATAAATTATATGATCAATCAATACCTACAGATTAAAAAATGTATTAGCTTGAACAGACATGAGGCAAGACAAAGATATATTGTAAGACGTAGGTACCTACATATATTATTATAATTTTATTATTGTTACGCAATTTTGTTCGACTTGTTCGAATGTGTACATATTATATATTAATA
Source organism: Acyrthosiphon pisum (assembly GCF_005508785.2). Classification (NCBI taxonomy): domain Eukaryota; kingdom Metazoa; phylum Arthropoda; class Insecta; order Hemiptera; family Aphididae; genus Acyrthosiphon; species Acyrthosiphon pisum. Next base: position 58,264,866 of record NC_042494.1, read on the forward strand.
TATTAGACATTTAGGCTGCATACAATTATTGTGTACTCATGGTCTTATCAATTGTATTTTAAAACGCATTGGGTGAGTCTAATCGAAAATAATATAATTTAATTCAAGATCGGCATTGAATTAACAGAGCATTATAATATTAAAAACTTCACACTTGAATATTTTTTAATATTGACATTGATCGTTTTCATTTTATATTCTGAACGGAGTGTAGCATGAATTGATTTTATAAAGTGTATTTTTTTTATTTATTGTGTCATCATATTTTGGATCAGGACTAAAATATTCAGGGCCGTATTTAGGGGAGGGGGTATTGCCCCGATCGGGTAATATTTTAAAACTGTTATTGTTTTAGTCCTGCCATAACTCCCATTCTCTTATTAATTCCTACTATAAATATTATGCTTTTATATTTTGTAATTTTGTATGGCAATGTTTATTATAATATATCAATATTGAATAATTGAATGACACAAAGACCCTCACTGGCCTCACTAAGCTACCCACCACCATATACCATTGATTATAAAATATAAATACTAATATTATACACAATAATATTACTTAAAATAATAATTGATCAAGTTCAGTGGCGTAGTTACGGTGGGAGGGGGGTGTAAGGGGTTTCCACCCCCCCTCTCAAATAAAAATCTTTATTATATTGGTATTTTGTTTTGGGAAAATTGTTGTGATAAGAGACTTTCGGCATTATATAGCACGACAAGTCGACAAAATTATCGTCGATAACAATTTTATCATAGGTAGGCCTCGATAACTATTACTGAAATAATAACCAATTATAAAATCGACAAAAACAGCGATAACGACGTTGAGTGGATTTTATTTTATGAATTATTATAACAGTTTAATATAAAACTATTGCAACTATTTATAACTGATACCAATTTGAAACAAAATAAAAATGACGTTTAGTTTAACTATAATAACTTGTAATTTGTATCATAAATATATTTAAACCCCCCTCCCCCCAGAAAAAAATCGTATCTACTCCGCTGATCAAGTTCATACACCAACACACAATTTGTAATTATTCATAATTTTAAAGTTATAAATTATGTCATTGTATAATATTTATTACCTATATACCGGATGATTCTTTTATCATTGAACACTCATTATTTCAAAAAATCTAAATTTTTTCGAAAATATTTTTTTACATAGTTACATAAGTCGCTTATAAAACAACGCTTTTCTTAAAAAATTATATTATTATAATTATAAGCAGAATATTTTTCTTAGTATTTTGATTCATGAAAATCGAATTTTGGGTGAGTAGTTTATGAGTTATAAATATTCAAAGTTTAGATGAGTGGAGAAGTGGACAAACATTTCGCGGGGTAACCCCGTACCACTCCACTCCACTCATCTAAAATTTGAATATTTATAACTAGGGCTAGGATTTTGTAGCATTTGCATTTTCTTTCATAGTAATACAGGACATAGCTAATCAAAAACAAAATTCGATTCATTCATCACAGAGTTAAAATATGCAATTTTGATTTTACTTTTTTTTGCATTTTCTTATGATATTCGTAAATAAATGCTTTTTTGGTACTTTTTTGTCAGTTTATTAGCTTTTTAATTAGTTTTTGTTAATCATACATTTATACGCATATTTAACATTTTTAGAACATTTACGTACATATTTATCCAAATTATTATTTATTAATTTATTTTAATTGTGTTATTTAGTTATTATATATACTTATTTCATGATTTCGTTGTGAAATATTATTGCCTTATCGGAAAATATTTCTGAAAATAGATTCTTAGATTTTGTCAAAGTGATTACCGAATGGGGAGTAATAGTTACGTAATACGTTGATATTTATCGACATTTAATAAAACGGTTTTTAATTAATTTTTTTCAATATTTATAAATTGTGCCTAGTTGTTCTAAGAATTACTTATTGTGAACATATAAAAATGTGTTTAATAAATTTTTTTTTGATATTAAAAATATTTTTCAGTTAAACTTAAAAATGTTCAAGTCATTTTTTAGTTGCATTTTCTTGGTTAAAATGCTTTTTTTATAGTATTATTGGCAATTTTTTAATTCCTTTATTGTAGGTTTTTAGTGCTTTATTTTCCTAGCCCTATTTATAACTCATAAGCTACTCACCCGAAATTCGATTTTCATGTATCAAAATACTAGGAAAATATTCTGCTTTGGAATATAAAATTAAAACCCAATGTTGTCATTCAAAAAAGTAAAAAACTTAAAAAATTATAAGGATAAAAAATATAATTTTTTAAGAAAAACATTGTTTCGTAAGCGACTTGAAACTATGTAAAAAAATATTTTCAAAAAAATTATGAGTGTTCAATGATAAATGAATCACCCGGTATAAGGTTAATATTTTTTTTTAAATTTTTTTTTGTGTCTGTCATCACCTTTCAGGACAGTAAAACTGATTCAATTTTCTTCAAAATTATCTTGTTTGATGGAAAAGTGAATGAAGTTACACCAATATATGCACCATTCAGTTGGCAAAAATTTAAATTTCCTAGTAGTTTTCAAAAGCGCAGGGTAAAACAAAAAAAGGTGGGCAAGTGGGTGTCGCTCAGCTGTAAGTAACAAGTGGGTTACTGTAATGGATGGTGTTAAATTTGAATTCAATGATATAAAATCATTGTATAAGAAAAACGATTCTGAGCGAAGATGATCAAACAGCGTATGATATTACGAAGTATATTTGATGATATTATTGTGAACAAAGTAATTTATATATAACCTATTTAAGTGGAAACTTGCTTTAAATTTTCAATCCTTATCTATAATAGTTGAACATATTATTCATTTTTAACTACAAAATAATTATTAAATTTTAAATTTGATAAATTTTGTCAAAATTTGAACTTTAAATGCTTATAAAAAAAATTGTGCCTATGTATTTTTAATATTTTTCAATTGCTGTTGTAACAATATATCAGGAGCTTGCATTAAATTTTCACGCTTTTTTACCCAACAAATAAAATTTTATTGATATTTATAGAAAAAAAAACTAAAAAATTTGAAAACCGACTATGTCCGTAAACAATAATTATTTTCAAAATTGTATGGTGTATAGAAAATGAAAATATAAACATTCAGTGAAATTGTCAAGTATCTACAGTCATCGTATTTTAATTACAACAAAATAAGGAAATCGTGACATGAGAAATCGAGTGAATATCAAATGTTGTAAAAATATGAATTTCAAACACTCATAAAAATTTAATTTGACTTGCTTGTAGACATTTTTTTTTTTTGATAAAGGTAGATCCTATAAGGAATCTTGTATTACATTTTAAAATCTTAGTTCTAAAAAGAACAATTTTTACAAATTATAAACTCAACATAATTAGGTAATTTTCGTGATTTTTAAATATTTGTCGATTTTTGAATTTAAATGCTAATAAAAACAAAACAGTGACTAAGGATTTTTAATATTTTTCAAAGATCATTGTAACAATATAGTAGGAGCCTTGTATTAAATTTTCAATTATTTTTACTTAACAAATAAAGTTTTATTGACATTCATAGAAAAAAAAACTAATTAAATTGGAAACTGAAATTGTCCGTTTACAGCTCAAAACAAATCAAAATATTTTGAAAATTTTGAAAATTTTATCATGTATAGAAAATGGAAATATAAACAACCAGTGAAAATTGCATGTATCTACAGTCATTCGTTTTAAAGTTACACCAAAAACCAAAATCAATTTTCTCGAAAACAGATTTTGCATAAAAATTCCCGTTTTTCCTTAATTTTTCTTTTGTTTTTCACGGCGCTTTTGAAAACTATTGGAAAAATTTTACTTTTGACCCCCCAAAGTACCAACAAGATTCAATTTTCTATCAAAAAAGATACTGTTGAAGAAAATCCAAGCACTTTTACTGTCCTAAAACAAAAATAAAAAAATAAAAAAAAAAATATTAAAAAAATACACATCATTGTAAAATCAATAGGTACATTCATCGTTCCACTCAGAATCTAAAAAACTAAGGAATAACTGTATTTTTTTATCAGTTATCGTTATAAAAAAAAAATATTTAAATATTCACATTATTATTTTCTTTGTTATATATAAGAATCTAACTTGATTTTGGAGACGAAGGAAACCGGTTTGTTTGTTTATTTATTATTGTTATTATTATTATTTATTTATTTATTTATTTATTTCTTCCGGAGGAAGGTCGGGCAGCTAGTTGTAATATAATATATTATAATATTAAATATTATCTATACTTTTAGCGTTTCCGCATAGCGCGCATAATGATGTATTGTATTCATATTTTCATATTTAATAAGATAATGATTTTGCAATAGTAAATTGAGATAAAATGTTCAACACAATCATTTTAGAATATGTGTAGTGACTAGTGGTAGTTCGTAGGTATAAAAATGTGTATACGTATACCTACCTACTCGAATAAACATTATTTGCATTGACATAATTATGATTATTATAATCAAATATACGGAAAAAAATTGTTGGCCAGTTTACGTGGCAACGTGACAATACCTATAGATATAATAACGACATTATTGTATATATTTCAATATTTATATTAGGTACTTTTAAAATATATATAATATAATTTTATTATACCAACGATATATCTGGTCAGGTTGAAAATGGCTTTTGTAATACATATATAAATACATAATATTATGATAAAATATATTTTAGGTGTACATTAGGTTATATAGCCTTATAGGTAGATGGCGTAGGTCGTAGGTAGTAATAGCTAGTAGTCTAGTACTATATGCGCATTTTGGTTTACACATTATGGAATAATATCTACCTATATTTTAACTTTTGTCCATAGGTTATCAGCGCATAATTCGTAAATTATATGCCAATAAAACACAGAAAATCACACTAAGAGAAGCACACCCTGTCCTGCAGCTTCCACCTTTATTCTTTTGAACTGAAATATTTTTGTTTTAATTTTTATATTTTTCCCAAACGTTTCTGCCTATTTTTATTAAGTACCTACCATAAGTAGGTATACATTTTTTGGGGAATATACCTACCCAATATCCTTTGTGTATGTATCTATTTGTTTGTAATAAACTGAAATTAGCATTTAAAAAAGTCAAAACAGTGCCGCCGTTATAATATCTGCAGAGACAGTGGGCTGGGTCTTATACGGCTATACGGCTGTACCCGCATCCACTCTTGGGCAGTTGTATCTACTGCAGGGGACCCCGCTTTGGATCCACAATTTACGTTAAAACAAAAAAATTATTAAACATTGCATTATAATATGGAGGTGCTTTGATTGCTTCTAATCCTTTTATTAAATTAGACGGGCCCCGGATGATAGAGGGCCCCTTGATGTGCAATGGCATATAGTATATTTTAAATACTTCGGCGCCACTGCTCTTGGATACCTATATATTTTTTGATTAAAGTCTGCAAAAGTTTAAAAACCTTACAAACTTTCTGTATAATACTGGAGTTTGTAATGAAGATATTAAATGAGTGGCACCAGAGCTGCTCAAATGTTTTTGGGGATCTGGGGAAATTAATTTTGTAGTTTTAATCATAACACGATATGATAAAAAAAATAGTCACAGAGATTTGCAGAAAGTTGCAATCAAATTTTATCAACCAAGGTCATTTAAACTCGTGATATTGGTGTTAATGTAACTTATAATCTTCAGTACTAAAATAATATAACTAATAAATATAAAAACTATAGTCACTGCCGACTATGCTATAATGCAACGTCGATAATTCGAATAACAAATTTCTACAAAGAAATTAGGATATTTGTATAATTAATCTTCGCATTCCAGTATCATGACAATAATAAATTACAATTATTATTATAATCACATTTACGATGCAATCACATTACAATTGTCAATTAGTATAGTATGTTTAATGTTTTATGTACCTACGTAATATAATTATAAACTATAGAAACGAAATTAAATTGTTTTATTGAAATTTCATAGAGAAGATTCTAGCAATGACGGGCCTTAAAAGTTACTAAATCATAAGCCAATCTGAAGTTTTTAGAGGGCCTCTAGAAATTGTTCTAAAGTGGGGTCCGGGGAAAAATGGACCCGTTGCCTATCTCTTCCCTATGAACGGCCCCGATTGGAGCACACAAAGCCTATGAATGAAGATAATTAGTGTGCACCACTGTATTACTAATAATTGTAGCTATCCAAATTTTTTTTTTTTTTTGGGGGGGGGCTATCGTGTTTTCACCTTATTAATATGTGTGGACATTTCCCCTATACCCTTCTACTAAGTTGGTATATTTTCAAATGGGTTGTTTTAAATGTAAATTTACATAAATATTTATCCAAATATCCAGTATATGATTCATAATTCGCCAAGTAAACACAATCCTATTATATAGATTCTGAGCGAAGCACCTCCCAAATGCACCAACTAGATTCATTTTCCCATCAAACAAGATACTGTTACCCCAAACCGTGATGACAGACACAAAAATAAAAAATGAAAAAAAAAAATAAAAAAACACACATCATTGTAAAATCAATACATTCATCGTTCCACTCAGAATCTAAAAGTACCTAGTTGTAAACTAGTTGGTACTTTTCAGAGGTCATAATAAATTGAAAATTCTCAATAATTTTAAAAAGTATTATGCAAAACAAAAAAGAAAAAAATTAGAATAATAACCAGAATTTTTTTGAGAAAATCGATTTTGTTTTTTGTAGTAACGACTAACAAGTTTATATATTATATTATACATAGGTGCTTCAATAGCAATAATACCATAAAATATAACGAGTAATGAAAGATGACAGACCGTATTTGATCAGTATCCTTTTGCATACCTACGATGATTTGAATATCATTGAATTCAAATTTAACAAATCCATTACAGTAACCCACGTCCCACTCTATACACCTACCTTACAGCAAAGTGGTACCCTCCGTATACCCACTCGCCCACCTTTTTTTCTTTAATCATGTCTTTATTCAAATTCTGATTATTGGAATATTTAAATAATATGCTGAAGGTCAAAGGAACATATTCATAATTATTTAGATTTTTAAGTATAAAATCATTTAATTAATTTACAGTAAAAAAAGGTGCTTCTCATTTAAAATAAAAATGTTACTTCTATACACATTTAATCCAAATCTTCCAAATTTTCTGAATAGGTTTAGATCAGGTTTGTTTGACTCACGCTCAACATATTAAAGATAAAATGCTTTCACCTAAAATCGTTTGAGATTCTGAGTGGAACGATGAATGTATTGATTTTACAATGATGTGTGTTTTTTTATTTTTTATTTTTTATTTTTGTGTCTGTCATCACAGTTTGGGGCAGTAAAACTGCTTCGATTTACTTCAACAGTATCTTGTTTGATGGGAAAGTGAATCTTGTTGCTGCATTCGGGAGGTCAAAATAAAAAATTTCCAATAGTTTTCAAAAGCTCCGTGAAAAACAAAAGAAAAATTAAGGTAAAACGGGAATTTTTACACAAAATCTGTTTTCGAGAACATTGATTTTGGTTTTTAGTGTAACTTTAAAACGAATGACTGTAGATACATGCAATTTTCACTGGTTGTTTATATTTCCATTTTCTACGCATGATAAAATTTTCAAAATATTTTGATTTGTTTTGAACAATTTAGGGACATTTTCAGTTTCCAATATTATTAGTTTTTTTTCTATGAATGTCAATAAAACTTTATTTGTTGAGTAAAAATACTTGAAAATTTAATACATGGCTCCTACTATATTGTTACAATGACGTTTGAAATATATTAAAAATCCTTAGTTACAGTTTTTTTTATTAGCATTTAAAGTTCAAAAATTAACAAAATATGTTAACAAAAATCACGAAAATTAGCAAATTATTTTGGGTTAAGAATTTGTAAAAATTTTTCTTTTTAGAACTAAGATTTAAAAATATAATACAAGATTCCTCGTAATATTGTCTACCTTTATCAAAAAAACTAACTACAAAATAATTATTAAATTTTAAATTTGATAAATTTTGTCGAAATTTGAACTTTAAATGCTTATAAAAAAAAGGTGGGTAAGTGGATTTCGCTCTGCTGTACAGTAGGTTACAAGTGGGTCACTGTATAATGGATGGTATTAAATTTGAATTCAATGATATAATATCATTGTATAAGAAAAACGATTCTGAGCGGAGACGGTATATCAGTCTATGTATTAGACATATATATACTTATCTATGGTATTAAAAAAAAATTTACCTATAATAGGTACCTATAATAAATTCCAAATTAATCATATCATAATATCTATTAGGTACTTATAACAGGGGCGTCATTTCAGTTTTTTTTCTGGGTGTGCAAACTTTTAGGCAGGCCAATTTTGACATTTCACCAGGCCATTAAAAAAAAAAGGTGGGTAAGTGGATGTCGCTCTGCTGTACAGTAGGTTAGAAGTGGGTCACTGTATAATGGACAGTATTAAATTTGAATTCAATGATATAATATCACTGTATAAGAAAAACGATCTGAGC
>NC_042494.1:58274537-58314956 GCF_005508785.2 Acyrthosiphon pisum
CAGAATCTAAAATAAAAAAAAAACACACATCATTGTAAAATCAATACATTCATCGTTCCACTCAGAATCTAAAACACACATCATTGTAAAATCAATACATTCATCGTTCCACTCAGAATCTAAAAATTGTACTTATGTATTTTTAATATTTTTTTACTGCCGTTGTAACGATATATCAGGAGCCTTGCATTAAATGTTCACGCTTTTATACTCAACAAATAAATTTTTATTGATATTTATAGAAAAAAAAACCAAAAAAATTGAAAACTGACAATGTCCGTAAATAGCTCAAAAAGAGGCAAAATATTTTCAAAATTTTATGGTGTATAGAAAATGAAAATATGAACATTCAGTGAAATTGTCAAGTATCTACAGTCGTTTGTATTTTAATTACAAAAAATAAGGAAATTGTTACATGAGAAATCGAGTGAATATCAAATGTTGTAAAGATATGAATTTCAAACGCTCATAAAAATTTAATTTGACTTTCTTGTAGACATTTTTTTTTTGATAAAGGTAGATAAACTTATTAATGATCTTGTAATACATTTTAAAATCTTTGATTCAAAAAGAAAATTTTTTTATGAATTTCTAACTCAAAATAATTTGCAAATTTTCGTCATTTTTACGTATTTTGTCAATATTTGAATTCAAATGCTTTAAAAAAAAAATTGTGACTTGATTTTTATTTTTTTTCATCTGCCTTTGAAACGATATACGAGGAGCTTTGTATTAAATTTTCAAGCTTTTATAACCAACAAATAAAAAACTAAAAAAAATGGAAACTGAAAATGTCCGTAAAGAGCTCAAAATTAGTCAAAGTATTTGGAAAGTGTTATGGTGTATAGAAAATGCTAATATAAACATTCAGTCAAAATGTCATGTATCTACGGACGCTACGGTCATTTGTTTAAGAGTTGCGCCAAAAACCAAAATCAATTTTCTCAAAAATCATTCATCGTTTCACTCAGAATCTAAAAAATGTCTACAAGAAAGTCAAATTAAATTTTTATGAGCGTTTGAAATTCATATTTCAATTTTTTTTTAATACCATATAGATAAGTATACCTATAATAGGTATGTCTAATACCTAGACTGACATACCGTCTCCGCTCAGAATCGTTTTTCTTATACAATGATATTATATCATTGAATTCAAAATGAATACCATTCATTATACAGTGACACAATTGTAACCTACTGTACAGGAGAGCGACATCCACTTGCCCACCTTTTTTTTATGATTTTTGAATAATCTTAGTGTAAAATCACCAATTACAAAAATTATAGAGGAAATATTTTTGAGAATTTGACATATCAGATTTACCTATATTTTATTACTATTTAACTTTGCATTAAACTTTCAAAATAAAAAAATTGTAAATTTAAATTATATTTAAATTTCTTTGAAACAATATTTAGACAAATCAATGTCATATCCTGTAAAAATATTATTCGCTTTCGTTTTTGTAATGAGTACCTAATTTTACTCTAAGATGACTCAAAACATTAAAAAAAATGATTCTTCGTAAATGCGTTTTTTCTATGTCGCGCTTGGGTCATAGAGAGAAAACAAACAGTGCGCTGGCACCCTATTAAAGACTATATTGTCTATATTGGTAACCTTATTAATTATTATACCATTATAGTATAACACTATAGCAATATACGATGTACCTACATAGTACATACTAGTATACTTCATAATATATTAATTTTGATACACTACCTATACAGCAGACAGCAGTACATACAGCAATATTGTAAATCATACTGCATACAGATTCCGTTATATGTCCAAATGACCTATTTAAATACAATTCCCATGAACCCAAAACTACTAAAACGAGTTGTCTGAGTTAGAATGCCTACCTATAATTATTATTATAAATAAGCCTTAGAGAAATAATTTGTATCATTATTATTACCTAAGATAAATGTCTATTTTTTTTAATATACCTACATACAATATATACATGCAAAATATAATGTATTATAATAATTTACCTATATTATTTAAGTTATAGTATTATACTAAACAATGCAATTATTGTATTATTAATGACACTAGTGTTGGTTTTTAATATGATATAGGTATATAAGTAAGTATATTATGATATTGATATAGGTACCTGGTACCTGGTAGGTACATATTATTTAGTTATTAAATTAAATTATTCTTACTAATTTCTTTAATAATTGGTTGTATGACTTGCTTATTGGTCGTCTCGTCTTTCTCTATGTAATGAGTAATGACTAATGGAGGCGGTACTCTGGGATATTTTGATTTCTGGCATTTGCTGTTTGTAGGAACTTAGCACTCACCGAGGAGATGCTTGGAAATTATTGATATTTTTAATTTTATCAAATACTATTTACTTATTTCTCATATTATAGTTGTATAATATAGCAACCACGATTATTGTAACCTGTAGGTATACCTACCTAATCAAAATTTATTTTTGGTTTCTCAAACTATGACACTACAGTATAATGTTAAACATATCAGTCGTGGATTAATATAGAGTGATTCTCCAAGCACACTTCCCCCCCCCCCCACTTTAGAATGTAATAATTAATCCCCTTTAAAATGTAATAATTAATCTATTCAAATTCCGATTTTAAAGTTTAGGTATACTTCGTACCTAGACTTATAAAAACGATATTTATTATTTGCAGATAGGTACTTAGATTTGTTGTTCCATTTAATAATTGTCCTGTATTGATCCAGATTTGTTTTTTTCCAATGAAAACTACCTACCTTTTTTACTGAAAATTGTTAAGCACTAGATTTTTTTTAAACGTATGTATCCTAATCGAAATTTGAACAAATAGTTTCCTAGTTGTTAAACTTCATGGACTAAATATTATGATACTTCTCGAAATTTCAAATTAGTTTTACAAAGTTGTGATGAAATAATAAGTCTAGTGTACTTATTAGAATCAATATTTTTTACAAATGTGAAATGCTATTATGCTAATGTTAAATATATTAATGTTAAATAGTAATTATTGCTATACGTACCTATAAATTTCAAATCATCAGTGTCATCATATCTTTTGAACCTATTATCAACCTATTATATTCATATGGATTAGTAACCTTTTATTTAGTGTAAGTACAAAGTATCTACACTATTTAATAACTCAAAAACGTCTTGTTCAAATTCTGATTAAATACATTAAAATTTAAAAATAAAATAATCTGCTTAACTGTTTACAGTATAAAGGTTGGTTCTCATTTGAAAAAATAATGTTGTATCGACCCAGGACACTCTTTAAATGCCATTCAAATCTAAGTAAGTACTAGCTGTCCCACCCGGCGTAGCCCGGGCAAAAATTACCTCAGGTGAAATACATTGGCAATATTATAATTTATAAGTATAAGTTCAAGGACTCAGAAACGCATTAATTGTATATATATTATAGCTGATCCCGTTCACTAATTTGTTGCTCGTTAAAATATGTACCAAATCTATATGCAATTCAAACTTTGTTCAATTCGTTTATTTAATATTTGGTGTATAATGATGTTCAAAACTTAAAAATTTTCTTCCATCATCTTAAATATATAATTACCCGAGAGACACACTTGTATGTTTTGTATGCGTGAGACGCGCAGTATGGTTTTAGGATAACTTTAAACGACGTCACTCGCTATTCTCGAACATTGTGGATCTTTCTAGAAAAATATTCTATAAATTTCTTTTTTACAATTATTATTCCAATAAAAATATATTGAGAGCCTTAATCTAGATAAAAACTATCCTATCTTTTAAATTGGACCAAATTACATACAGTGTAAAAAATTTCATCAAGATCGGTCCAGTAGTTTCGGAGTTTATCCCGGACAAACATTGTGACACGAGATTTTTATGTATATAATAGAAAATTTAGAATAAATATATTATATCAGAATTTGAATAAATGAATTGCATTGTTAAAAGAAAAAGTGGAGGTGAATATGCTCAGTGAATCAGTTATTTAGTACAACCAATTAATCGATAATAATTGTTCGTACTTTTCTATAAATTATATAGCACTATTAAGTAGGTACTCTGCCTGAGTGCGTTGTTATTAAAATACATTAATTGTTATTTGTTACCTATTAAATGAATACATTTTATGCAAAATATGGGCATAATGCATTAGTCTCTACAGTAATTTTTCCTAATGATTACTATTTGTAATTTGTATGCAGTTTATTATTCTACGAACTTAATCTATTTAATGATTAACCTTTATAAAGAAAATATAAATTGTTTAGGAAATTTTGCAATTTTGTCATTTTAACACTGTATTTATTAATGCGCCTATAGTAGGAAATATATAGCTAGTTTATAATTAAGCCGGGTTCACACACGGGTAACAACAGTTACCACAGTTACCAAACGATACCGCATAGTTGAATAATTATATTCAACTTTTGACCGTGTGGTTACATTTATGTGCGGAAAAGTGATAACTAAAATAAAATAATATTATGTGATCATCAGGTACAATATTCATATCATTATTATCATCGGTATTGCATTTTGGTATAAACATAAAAATACGAAATCAGGGTGTTTAAACCCCCCTCTCCCTTTGACATTTTTCCCTCTAATAAATATATTGTTTATAGAGTAGGGACTCTTTGCATGTTTTTTGTAGTGGTCGTAGATTATTTTAGATAAGTTAAAAACTTATAAATTTGTCTTATGAAATGGCGAAATTAAATACAAAGTTTGAATTTGCATATTTTGTCATATTTAAGGAAAAGTGTACATTTCAGCGATATTTGTGCATATTTTGCATTTTTTTAAGTTAAATGGACATACAATTATCGGGAAAAATCATATTTGAATAACATTGAAAAATATCTTTAAAAATATTATGTTTGGTTAGGTACAATAAAGGATAATTTTGAGATTTGGGATGCCGAAGCCTAACACCATATACTATTATAAAATTGAATAAGCTTAAAAAAATGTAGTAAATGTTTGGAAGGGCTGTTAAAGTTGTTGGTGGAGCTTGGCTATAGATGGGCCTATTTTCCCATATGGTACGTAGGTACGATTTCATAAGTCTTTTTGTGACAAAACTGTGTTAAAATTCTAATATTGACATCTAGATTGTACGAAGAAATGAAAATCAGTAGATACGTGTTCGTTTATACGGTGTTCGCATATCACGTTATTCGTTATTACTTATTTATTAACCTAGTATATTATGCCAATATTTTTAAAAATTAAGTTGTTTTATTTCACAATAGTTTAAAAATGTCCAAAACATGCAATAGTGTCCTCTGTCCATCATATTAATCAATATAAGTACCTACAACCTACCTATATTCAAATTTTTAAACCCGTGTATAAATTATTTTTATCATGTTTATATACCTACTTTTTTTTTAGTTTTTTATTACCAAAGTTGTAATATGTTTTATGCATTTTTCAAAAATAATATAAAAATGTAGCTGCATATATTTAAACATATTTTGGCAATTTTGACTGCATATTTCGATAATTTTTATTGCAACAAGTCAAGTTCCGAACCCTAAATTTATTTATATACGAAAACTGTAAAAACTAGGTTTTAATCTATATTTTAACACCCCTCATTTCATAATTCTGGCTACGCCACTGACTTTTGGTCATGAAATAAGATTTTGATGTTCTTACAGGGTGATTCACCAAGCATGCTCACCCCCATTTTTTCTTTAATTATGAATTCATCGAAATTCTGATTTTTAGAACTTTTAAATATATTTATACAATTTTTTCAAATTCTTGAATTTTGTTGTACCTACTAAAAGGCTACTGTTTGTACTCCTGTGGTGATACAACTTTCTGTTTTTCAAATGAGAACCCCCTTTTTTATTGTAAATTATTTAGTGGATAATTTTTTTTTAAATGTATGTACCTACCTTATTCAAAATTCGAATGAGTTTTTTCTTAGTTAGGTATTAAAATGTTTGTACAAAGGATAATAGTCCTTAAAAATGGAACTACCTAGTATTTATTATACTTGGGTCATTTCTACATATTTTTAATATTTTTAATGTTGATAGATTAATATTAATGACTAACATTTTCAAATAACCATAGCCGTTAGCCCTCACATCTTATAAACAGTTCAAAAGGTTAGACAGTTCAACAGTTGAAAGGGAGGATTATTATTTGAAAAACAGAAGTTTGTATCACCATATAAAACTCCTTAAGTAGTACAAAATATCTCAAAAATTTTAAAATATGGTCTTTAAGTATATTCAAAAATTCCAAAAATCAGATTTTTAATAACTGCATTATTGGAGAAAAAAGTGGGTGAGTATGCTTCGTGAATCACTCTGTATATAAAATGTAAAATCAAAATATTTAAGCTAGTTTTAATAAATAATGTTTTACAATGGAATATGAATACAGCTTAATTATAGATGATCTAGGTATAGTCGTATAAATATATTGATATAGACATATAATGGGTATCTCTAAATATACAAATTTTTTTTTTTTTAAATAGTTGTTTGAGTCGACAATGGTCAAGTAAAACGTGATTAACTAGGTATTTAAATAAACATCATAGCAACAATAAGAAGTATTTATTTGGTTGTAGAATAATTGTAGGTTATTTGATATAGGTAGGTATAAGAAATACTTTTAATGAGCACAATGAACTATAAAACACAACCAAACCAGTTATAGAGGTACCGTTTTTCATATATTATGTTCACGTAGAAGGTGAGTTATATATTTAGTTCTAGCAATATTAACAATATTACTCAAACCAAATCAAAAATGGTTGAATGTGTAAGCTTAAGGTAGATACTTACTTATTATAAGTATTGTAAGATATTTACTTTAAGATATCTTGTAAATATTCTTAGGCCATTTTAGCCGCCATAGGTGAATAAATATAAAAGTATAAAATGGAATATATTATATTTAACAAGAGTCATTCACTTTATTATTACAATTCATTGTATAATATATTACTATTTAATACAATATTTTTTATTTAGGTGCTTTATTTATGCCGTGTACACTAAGTGTGGAATTTATCACTATAGGAGTTGGCCTTTGGTATAAGGTACCTAGATGAGTCGATGTTTTAAAATAACGAAAACTCAATAAAAACCACATTATTTTAAGCTTGCTAAGCTAAGCACAGCTTGGCTTCCCTAAAAATGATTAAAAATTTAATAATAAAATAACGATGAGTCAAATAATATATCTTTGAGGTTTTTTTATTATCTTTCAAAATGTTTTCAGCAAATTGGCAGTTTTTGGATGGGTTCCTTCTTAGAAATCTATAGTTAATTTTTTAAGTAACACTTTGTAGTAACTTCGTTGGTATTTTTCTCGCACCGCAAAGATAACTACGTTAATTATTTAGAAGTAACCTTGTAAAATAACGAGCTACATTTCAATTTTACTGTAGATATAAAACAACAATTTTATTTTGACAAATTTGTTAGCATGATGACACCACGTCACCACTTATGAAAATACAAGGTTATATACAGTTATAAGTTATAACTGTATATAACCTTATATTATTATAACTTATAACTTATGATACAGTTAGCGAATAAATTATACAAACCCGGATTAAGATAATTTTGGGCCAGGGACCAAACAATTTTAGGGGCCCATAAACATAATTCAAATATTGGTTACCCACAAATAAATATATTTCAGAGATAAATAAAATGTTTACTCTATAGGTATTATATTTGATCATTTAAATACTTTTTTTATAAAATGAAAGTGTTTGAACAATGAACATAATAATATAGGTAATATACGTAATAAATTATAAACAGTGGCATACGCAGGAAGGAAGGGACAAGGTGCTGAAGCCACCCCGTTGCCCATATTATTATTAATTTTTTAACAATATTTATCAAGTTGAAAATGACGACCTTGGGGCAACAACTATACATGTCCTTTTTTCTTATTGTTCAACAGGCAAAAGAAACATTGTAAATTCCAAAAAAAGTTAGGTAGGTAATAAATGTAAATACAAAATAATAATAATTAAAAACGTATTATAATAATAATAAAATCATATAGGTAGTATTATACATTTATACTTAATAAACAAAATATATTATACTGAGTTAGCCTTTTGACTAAGTATATTATGTAAATACAAAATAATAATTAAAAACTTATCATCATAATAAAATAATATAGCATTAGGTATACTTAATAAACAAAACATATTATACTGAGTCAGTCTTTCGTCTAGGTATATTATGTAAGTACAAAATAACAATCAACCACCATTGCCGTATTATTATTACTTTTTTAAAAATATTTATCAAGTTTCAGCTATCGTCTGGACGTTAAATAGTAAGGATGACGTAAATTCATATACATCTTACCAGTTACCAGAATGAATTCATATTTGCATACCAATTTTCCTAAAAATTAAAATAATCAGTAATTTTTTGGTAAAAGTATAAACTACTTAAGTTAACTCTACTAAAGACCTTGTATTAAATTTCTAAGCCTTAGCTAGCCTTAGTTATACACAAATTTAATATTTTATACATTTTGAACTACAAATTAATCGTGGTTTTGTCAAAAGTTGAACTATAAATGCTTATAAAAATAATCCTGCCTATATACTTATGTATCGTTAATATTTTTAAATAGCTATAATAAAAACTTATGATGAATCTTGTATTGAATCTTTAAGCCTTTTGACTAAACAAATATTTGAATTTATTGACATTTTTAGAAAAAAAAACTAAACTAAAATTAATCAAATACAATCCAAGTGAAGACTGTCTTATCAGGGGTTAGCAAATAATAATTTCATTTATTTTTGTTTTTTTCTGATTATTTTAAAAAATACTAAGAATTTTCCATTTCAACCTTCTAAAAGTACGAACTAGATCCAATTTGCTACCAAAAACTTTTATTGAAGTTTATGAGCAGAGCTTTTTTTCTACTAGAAACGTTGAGAAGTTGAAGTTGTACAAACATTTTCAAATACCTCACCTAAACGTCTGCAATTATTAGACTGGACAAAATAAAAATAAAATTGTAATTTATTTTCAAGCCCCCTCCCCATCCCCATTAAAAAATCCTGCGTACATCACTAATTATAAATATTATTGTATGAATGTGTTAATTATTCTAGTAGGTAATGTCATAGACATATATTATATTATATATATATGTATATGGGTAATATTAAAAAGTTAATATCAAAAACAATTATATAACTATATCTATAATACCAAGTAATAATGTTTCAACCGTCGTAAATTCGTAATCGACAGTATTCGCCGTACTCAAGTATTACCATTACCAATATCATCCTTCTAAAAATAAACAACATTGTCAATATTATACGATAGCATAATAATATCCATATTGTCGATATATTATAGCATATTATAATATTTTCTATATGCTTATAGGAAATGTTAATGTATTTATTTCTGTTTAGTAAAAAAAAAACGTACTATTGGGGTCCACTATTGTTTGATATCCGTTGTGGGCCCGGAACCTTGGCCCCCTCTGCCCCCCTTAATCCGGGTATGAAATTATAATTTATCAGTTATTACAATAATTGAACAATTATGTACACATCACGTAGGTATGAAATATTTTTAATAGGACTTGTACTTTGTGGAAACTATGGAAGTATAGACTAAACTACTTAAACAATTTCAGAATATTCCCAGTACCCAGTGCCCAGTACCTACAACAGTTATCTAAGTATCTTGTGTTTAGTGTTAATATTATTAATTAAAATTTGTATTCATGAAAAAAAAAATAAATAATAACTATGAGAATAATCATTAACCTAGACTAGAGTATAGCACATCAGATACTGTTGTCGATTTAATTATAGATATTAGCCGGTAGATCGTAGATGGTATAGGTACAGAGTACCACCAACAATGAATACATTTTTTAATTTTTGTTTTGTTTTACACTGTTCATAAATTAAATAGTAATCCAATATGATGAAGAATATGTGTCTGATAAAAAAGGCCATGATTGGCATGATTCATATAATGATGGAATTTCCAATTGGAAAAACTTCGAACTTAGTTGTTGGATTGGAGTTGTTGATGACAAATTAATAAATTACTTTACATTTAATGAGGGGCGCCATTTGGGCGGTGGCTGCAGGGTGTGCGAGGCACACCCTGAAATTTTTTTATCTACAATCGGTCTAGGCGTCATTGATACTATGGCCTTGCCGCCTTGGCCTTTAGTTTGCTAATATTTAGTTGTGTATGCACCTATTCAGTATTTACTGCTAATCATAAATAATGTTATAATATTATTGATAAATTGATATCAGTATCACTTTATTCAATAGTTATTATAAGTTATAACATTCATTGGTGTAAAATATACAACATATTTATAATTTAATATAACAATCATTGGTGTTAAATACACAGCTAATGTAATAGTTAATATACAATTTATTGGTGTTATATTTACAACTAATTCCTAACATACCGTCATTATCAATATATCTTATTTTAACATCACTTGTTGTTAATTTAACCCCGTGTGTTGGTTAGTAAACCATTAATAGATTGTTGATTCATAATAACCCTACTAACATCAAACTGGTGTTGCGTTAACACCAATTGGACCTAAGCTGGAAAACGACGTGCGAATGTGTATAACATTGGCAACACTTGGTGTTGAATCTACTTCAGATTTCTAAGTGTGATAGTGAATTTAAAATAAACAATATAATAGAAATGTAACACATAATATTTGTATAGGTATATTATAAGCATTGATTAAATATACTCATTATACTATAGGTACTCGTACTTTTATATTTAATCAATGATATAAGTAACTAAAAAATAAACTAGTTATACTTTTTTTGTAATTTTTAATGTAATTCAGTTATACTTTTAAAAAGTAACTTACCCGACACTGCAAATCGGTTCGGGTACCTATTCCGATTACCGGCTATACCCTATACCTATTGAACAATTTTAAAAATCGGAACATAATAAAATTACTGTATTTAATTTCCAAAATATGTGCTATTATTACTTCGTTAATAACATTTATTAACGCAATATAGATACCTACTACAGTACTACAGTCTTTGTATTTAGTAATTATATTATTATATCCAGCTCTCTGTGTGCAGTTACAATAAAAATCCTTTGAAATATTAAGTTATAATGTTGATGTATCTGAATTCTAATTCATCCCCCCCCCATATCTTCTAAACATATTATTCTTACTCCTTAGTACACAGCAGTTAAACAATTCAAGTATTTATTTTATATTATAGGTACACACCAAAATCTTCTACAAAAATCAATGGCTTAACAATTTGAAAAAATAAGTTTGTTTCAACACAGAATATTCCTTAACGGGAATAGAAAATCTAATAAATATATATACGTAGTCAACAAGCACCAATTCTTAAAAATTCCAGAAACCAGAATTTGAATAAATAGGAGCTTTCTTGCTTGCTAAATCCCCCTATATAAAGTGTAGTTGTATATATGTATAGTAAATAACTTAAAGAAAAAATTATGCAACTACAATATACATATTTGCTATTGCCTCCCTAATATTTTAGATTCTGAGCGGAGCGAATAATGTATTGATTTTACAATGATGTGTTTTTTTAAATTTTAAATTATTTTCATTTTTGTGTCTGTCAGCACCTTTTAGGTGAGTAAAAATGCATCGATTTTCTTCAACAGTATCTTTTCTGATAGGAAAGTGAATCTAGTTAGTACTTTGTGGGTCAAAAGTAAAAAGTAGTCAAAAGTGCCATGGAAAACAAAAGAAAAATTAATGAAAAATGGGAATTTTTACGCAAAATGTATTTTGGTGTGTAACTCCAAAACAAATGAACGGATATACGTGAAATTTTCACTATATGTTTATATTTGCATTTTCTACACACGATACAATTTTCAAAATATTTTGATTTGTTTTGAACTGTTTAGAAACATTTTCAGTTTCCAATTTTATTAGTCTTTCTTTCAATGAATGTCAATAAAACTTTATTTGTTGCCTAAAAAAGCTTGTACATTTAATACAAGGTTTCTACTATATTGCTTCAATGACATTTTAAAAATATTAAAAATCCTTAGTCACAGTTTTTTTTTAAAAGCATTTAAAGTTCAAACCTTGACAAAATACGGAAAAATTATGAAAATTAGCAAATTATTTTGAGTTGAGAATTCATAAAAATTTTTCTTTTTAAATCTAAGATTTAAAAATGTAATATTAGATTATTCATAAGTTTGTCTACCTTTATCAAAAAAAAATGGCTACAAGCAAATCAAATTAATTTTTTATGAGTGTTTGAAGTTCATATTTTTACAAGATTGGATATTCACTCGATTTCTCATGCAACGATTTTCTTATTTTGTTGCAATTAAAAACCGAATGACTAGATGACTAGATGCTTGAAAATTTCACTGAATGTTCATATTTTCATTTTCTATACACCATACAATTTTGAAAATATTTTGACTCTTTTTGAGCTGTTTACGGACATTGTCAGTTTTAAATTTTTTAAATTTAAGTTTTTTTTCTATAAATATCAATAAAATGTTATTTGTTGGGTAAAAAAGCGTGAAAATTTAATGCAAGGCTCCTGATATATTGTTACAACAGCAGTTGAAAAATAATAAAAATACATATGCACAATTTTTTTTATAAGCATTTAAAGTTCAAATTACAACAAAATTTATCAAATTTAAAATGTATTAATTATTTTTTTGTTAAAAATTTATAAAATGTTCAACTTTTATAGCTTAGGATTGAAAATTTAAAATAAGGTTCCACGTAAATAGATTATATATAAATTACTTTATTTACAACAATATTATCAAATATACTTAGTAATATCATAGGGTGACTGACTGTTTTCACTCAGAATCGTTTTTCTTATACAATGATATATATCATTGAATTCCAATTTAACACCATCCATTAAAGTTATGAGTTATCCACTTGTAACCTACTATACAGCAGAGCGACACCCACTTGCCCACCAGTTTTATATTAACTTAAACATTTTTATAAGAATATTGTTTATATTATTTCAATTATGGCTGTCATATATTTTATAATATACATGCAGATTAATACGAACTACGAAAATTATAAGGTGTGTCAAGCGTGTATTTTATTTGGCAGTCGATGGCTATAATATCAAGACCCGTTTTAGAATATTAATTTAAAGAACACAATGGGACTGTTTTTGAATTATTTAATCTTTCAGTGTCATTTTAATGTATATTATTTTTTATTTATTTTAAACATTTGTAAAAAATGATTGTTTTGTTTGATAATTAATTTCGTTAGGAAGGAGTGCCGTAAGTGCATTTTATTCTCTTACTTAAAATCTAAGAACAAAGTAATAAAAAAGTAATAAAAAAATTGCAGTATTTATCTCGGTTTACAAAATTCTTGGAACATACATTATAATACAGGTTAGGTACACAGCGCAATATATTTTTATATGTTTGCTTTAAAATTTGATTAAAATGATAGATTAAATAAATGACGCAGGAATAATGGTATAAATATTTTTAACTGGGCAATAAATAAAAAAAACACTTTTAGAAGTGGGTAGAATTTTAATGAACAATTGTTTTAGAAATGATTGTAATAATTTCAATATAAAATATGAATAAAATACAAAACTTAGTATACAGGTCGGTCATTATGTAGCCTGTACCGGCTATATCTATAACCATATAACCAACAATCCTGGTATGAGATAAGGACGTATTATGCGAGACCCTTGTCCGGCCAGTCGAACGAAAGTTGCTAATTATTAATTAGTATTCATTTGACGTGCAACATTTGTCGAGCAATTCGTGTGGCTAAGTTGCATAGAATATTCATATGTTTATGTAGAATATTAAACTGATGCTAATTATTTTTACGTAAAAAGTGTTTTATTTATCTCAAAAGTCAAAGTTCTAGAATCCAACATATAGGGATATTATAATAAATTTGACAAATTAAATATTAATAAGACTAAACGAAATAAAAATAAATGTATTTGCTATTTATCTATATTAATAATTAATACCTCAAATCCAGAAATTAAAAAAGCCCAACAATAAATTCTAAACGGATACAGAGTGATACCTACAGTAAATACTATAACCTGGTACTTGGTAGGGAGCTCTTCTCGGTTCCTTCAGAAGTCGAAACCACCCAGTACCTATTTTTAATACTCTTACGTGAAATAAAATGCATTAATATTTTTTAATCGAGTGTGCTAATCATTTTCTCAAAAAATATGAAATAATTGCATAGATTTATATATAAAAGTGTTAACTGATTATACTGTTTATAAGGAAATATATGTTGAGAAATATTATTGGAACAAATTTATTTTATGAGTACATAATATATTATATTGTTTAGGCGTTTAGCCTTGAATATAATATTTGTAAAATAATTGCTCAAAAATCATAATTTGGATAGGTAACTGTATTTTTAGAATAATATTTATCAGCAAAAACACGTACCTACCTACATACTTTATGACTACTCGATGGGAACGATATAATTGCAGTAAAATAACAATGCAGAACGAAATATTAAATACAAACGTATAATCAAGTGTTGCAAAATCATCAAATAGTAGCACGCAGTATCAAAATAAAATACGCGCCAACGAAACACAATTTTTTTCGTTGAATATTCAAAATTCATTAATTTATAATGTAGGAGTAAAATTATTTTTTATTTTTCATTTTATTCACTATTTAATTATGAATCAAGTTCCTATTGAGATTAATATAGGTACCTACTAATTATTACCCAAGAAAACATATTTACGCACTGTCCCTCCCGACAATAAATATTAATTATACATTTATACCTTATAGTTTTACCCATATAATTACCTACCCAAAACAATAAAAATTGTTATAACAAATAAAAAATAATTTTTTTTAATATTATGATAATAATATTAAATACGTAATTATTATAAAATGCTTATACCTACCATGTGATTATAATTAGTTCAGTACCACTCCTCTATCTCTCTAATACTTATATTTTATCTAAGACTTGACATAAACCAAGGATTATCCTGTCCAAAAATGTTCACAAATATGTAAAACCTACCCATGGGCCATGTGTGATGGTTTTATATTATACCAATCAATAATACTAAATCGTATTACGTATACATATTACATAGTATCCCGCTGTCAAAATCACAGTAAATTAAATACAGTAGGTATGTAGGTATTATAAAATATGTATAATATATTAATGTATATTGTATAGGAGACGCGACGAACGTGATGTGTTTGTTTAAATTATCAGATGGTTATTCTCCTATGCCATGTCATGCCTAGTAATTACCTACCTACTTATTACCTATACATATCTGGGGAAGCTATATCCGTGCACCAGATTTTTAAATTTAAAATCAAATTAATAAATATAATTTTAACTAGTAACTATAGTCTATACCCAATACATGATTATTGTATACGACCCATAACTCGTTTTCCATCCGTCTTAAGTCTAGACGGATAGGTACATTGCTTTGTACGTTGTAACACGTGAATTCTTGAGATTAAAATACTAATTTTTCTTTATATTTATGTTTAATATTATCAAATTATTCATTACAATGTTTACGCATCTATGTATAAGCAATAAGCGTATCAATTTTATTCTCAATAGTTAATAATATATAAAGCAAATAACATATAACATATAGCTTTTTATATCTAAAGCTTTATGACTTTATGTATCTACTAGTCTAAAGAGGTACCTACCTTGTGATTAATGATTAGGGTAGGTAAGTTAAAATCTATATAAGGTATTTAAGTATTTAAGTATTACTAATTATTATACTTCACTTCAAGACTTAAGTAAAATAACTAGGTAGGTACCTAATAAACAAAATAACACAAGCTAATATTTTTTTTAAATCCAAAACAATGAAAATCAATCTAACTAGGTATATTATATACCGAAAAAAAATTTATTTTCATTATAATTACTATAATGATTTTTTAACTACCTATACATACTTATTGGGCATTTACTACCTAAAATAATTAAATAAACAATGGCTGTTTGATGTAAACCTATTAATATAACAATAAGTAATCAACTCTCGTCATTAATCATTAACTTGTTACGTTGGTCTCGGAAAGGATTATAAGTTATAGCTATATTGGCTATGTATTGGTAATCGTTAACTGTAGATATGTGGGATATCTGTATACACTATACATTAATCCACCCTTAATGAAAGATTTCTAAGTTGGAATCTTTGTTTTGGTTTCTAGAAAGTAGAAACTGTATCTAATGGTTAATATTTGTGTGGATTATTTATAAATCTATTACTTTTAAAAACAACTTGTTAAAATAACAGTAAAATGAGAAATTTACCTTATAAAGAAAAGACATTTTTATTGATGTAGGTAAACACAAAACACAATGAACATACTATTGTGTACCTACTTGTGTTCAATTTTTTTTATGAATAGGTACATACAACTTGGAAACATTCATTATATATTATTGTCGGCAGCACCTATAGGTAACCTACTTTATAACATTCATACCTAATCGTTTTACATGAAATGATTTATCGTTGCTTTTAAATAATAATTAATAATGTAATATAAAATTCGTATAATATACTAGACTATATAAATATTCTTACGACTATCATAGCTTTAAAATTTGTATAACGTTATTCTAATAAATATATGGATAATGGTGTATATGTGAACGGGAAAAAAGTCCCAGAAAAAAGTTATTGATAAAATTATTAAAAAAAATTTTAAAATATAATATCAATTATTATAATCAATTACTCAATATAGGTAGGTAATAATGAAATATATTATATTTATATATTGTACCTAATAATTTTACAAATATTAAGAAGTAGTTTGATTAAATGAAATTTAAAAAAAGTAGAAAAATGTATTTATTCAAATGTAAAAGATCTCTTTCTTATTTTTTGACCTATTTATTTTAAGAAATAAGAAATATCTGATTTATTTCCAGTAAAATGTTGACATACAATGTTAAATCAAACATTTTTTTGCCAGCTTTTGTTTTTTTTTCAGATTAGTCTATCCTACTTCGACCACTCCCATTATTGTTCTATCTGTTACTTTTTGGCAAATTTTTGTTAGTAATTTCCATAACTGGGATGTTTATTGCCGACATTGGTAAACTCATATTGTTCTAGCCTTCACAGATCACAAGCATTGTTATATAGTTCTTTGCGGATTTGTTGATATATAGGTAATTGACATATAAATATGATTCAGATATATAAACAATAGTTGCAGATTTAATTTCTTGAAACTAAGCTGATTGTACTTTGTTTCCTAAATTTTCTAAATGTACCTCCAATATAATTTACGTAAAAATAACTGTAGTAGACCTTCTTCCTAATATCGTTTAAAATATAAATGTACATGTTGTGTAATATGATCGACTGACCGAAATGTTTAAAATGCTTTTTATGTGTATTACTTTGATTTCTATAATTAAGAAAACAATTTAAATACGATATGTTGTTTAAATATCGACGACATATTTTAGATGATATTTAAATCTGTTAAAGGTTTAAACAGTTTTTCCCGCGTCTGTGGATTTAGAAAATTGGAGTGATAACAGTAATATAGTTTATTGATTAAATTTCGTCAAAAACACTGAACTACCGAAGACGAAAAACGTCATCCGATTTGATAATATCGTCTTTTTGTATATTATTATTGTACGTCGTTGTGTACCATACTTGTACATCGAGCAGCTAAGTACCTACCCTTCTGGCTACTTTCGTAAATGTAAGTCTCGTAGACGTACTCAATAGTCAAAATTAAAGGTAAGTGTATCGTGTTTTGGAATGCGTTACAATTTTTTTTTCGCGTTAAAAAAAATCCGTAATACCTATGCACCACACTTGTTACGAACGGTTTACGATGATTAAAATACTCTTTGGTTACCGACACAAAGAAATCGATTATTAATCTTACTATTATCTATCAATACATCTTAATAATATTTCGCCAGTCATTATAAGCGGCACAATGTGCCTCTCTCCGCGTTACTACTCGACCAGCAATGCTGGTTATTTACATTGCTAACCATGCACTGTCTGAGGTCGATTGTGTTTTCATTGCTGTCTGTGCTGGCGATAGATGTTTTAAATGTACACTGCAGCGATGTACCTCTACCTATACAACGCCATGGCATGGTATACAAATATTCTCGTTTTTTCAGTCCATTAAAACCCTTAGCCATGTCTGAAAAAGTCGAGAGACGTATTGATGATATTGAAAAGTCTATTGGAGACTCGCGAATCTATCGGGGATTGGTGATGAAAAATGGTCTCACCGCTCTATTGATAAGTGATCCTGACACTGATAAATCTGCGGCGTCTCTATCAGTTGCAGTTGGTAAGTTTTGAAATAATTCTTTAAATTAATTATTGACAATAACATTTCTTAACCATTAGGTGATTTCTCTCTAATATTTTTAATTAAATATATTAGTATTGTTTTTTTTTTTTTTTTTTTTTTTTTTTTAATAGGTTCACTGAGCTTTTATTAATAAAATATATAAAAAACCAATCTTTTATATAGGCAGTGGTTTGAATTTTATTTTTAATTCCTCTTTATAATTATTATTATTCCCATATTAGGTAGTTTGAGTGAACCTAAAGATTTGCCAGGTTTAGCTCATTTTTGTGAGCACATGCTGTTTTTGGGTACAAAAAAATATCCAACAGAAAATGAATTTACACAGTTTTTAACACAAAATGGTGGATCTTACAATGCATATACAGCAAATGATCATACAAATTATTATTTTTCCACCAAGACAGAATCACTAAAACCAGCATTGGACAGGTTAAAAATAATTTTTTTTTTTTCAATAATGATTTATATTTTACAAATTTTACAAATTTTACTTTAGATTTGCTCAATTTTTCCTTGAACCTTTGTTCACAACAAGTGCAACTGAAAGAGAAATTGGTGCTGTCAATTCTGAACATGAAAAAAATGTTGCTGATGATTTTTGGCGTTTAGCCCAGTTAGAAAAAAATGCAGCCGATCCAAATCATTCCTATAACCAATTTGGAACAGGTAAACTATAGATAAATTATTTTTAATTATATTTTAAAACGTAGAGGTAAATTTGATACCTAACTAAAATCTTAAAAAAAAATCGGCTGTATATCATATTTTTTTTATTTTAATGTTTGTTGTTTAGGTACAAAAGAGACATTATGGGATATTCCTAAATCAAAAAATGTCAGTGTCCGTGATCAACTATTGGAGTTCCATTCAAAATGGTACTCTTCTCATTTAATGTACTTAACTATACTCGGAAAAGGTATTAACTCAAAGGCTTTTTGTTAAACATTTAAAATTAATTTTTGTAATCAATTCTTAGAGGATTTAAATACTTTGGAAGAATTGGCTGTATCTTTATTTGGAGACATTAAAAGAAAAGATGTAGAAAGGCCGTATTGGAATGATCCAATTTATAAAGAAGAACAACTGGCAACTAAGACCGTTGTAGTTCCAGTAAAAGATATCAGAGTGCTGTCTGTTAATTTCCTTATTCCAGATCAAAGCAAATATTATAGAAGCATGGTAAAAATATTTGTTAACTATGTACACAATTTAAACATAAATGTTAATATACATTTTATTAATTAGCCTAGCAGATATTTGAGCGCTTTATTTGGTCATGAAGGCCCTACTAGTATTTTAACAGTTTTAAAAAAAAGAGGATGGTCTAGTAAACTGTCAGCTGGCAATAAATTTGAAGCTAGGGGAATTGAGCTTTTTGATATTGATGTGGATTTAACAGAAAAAGGAGTTGATCATGTTGATGACATTGTTAAATTAATCTTTCAAGTAATATTATATTTATTTAAGTAAACATTTTTAATGAGTAATACATATTAATTATAATCTTTTATTTTTATGATATTTTAGTATGTGAATATGTTAAGACGTGAAGGACCCCAAGAATGGTTCCATGATGAAAACAGTAATATTAGTGCAATGCAATTTCAATTTAAAGATAAAGGTTCACCTTTAGATTATGTTTATCGGTTGTCTTCTCATATGATTGTAAGTCATGCATTTAATTATTTAAGCATAATACTATCTTTATGTATTTTTTTAGACTTTTGAATTAGAACATGTCCTAACAGCTGAATATTTAATTCGAGAATGGAAACCTGATTTAATCGTAGAACTTTTATCTTACTTCAGACCAGATAACATGAGGTACCTATGAACAGAATAATACCAGAATTATTGGATTTTTTCATGGGATAACATCAGTAGCGTACGCAGGATTTTAGTTAGGTTAGGGTTTTACCTGAGTAAATAATTTACACTATTTTTTTCTAAATAGTTTTTATATAACAAATTATAATTAGTCTTAAATTTAGTCTACATTTACAGTGTTGAACCTGGTCATCTATAGAGCCTCTTCGGCCGTAATAAATATGGTGGTAATCGATGGGCGATGATATACCATCGATTATGACAGATGTTTAGCAATGTACTAAATCAACTAAAAAAAAACTGAAACTATGATTATTGACGTCTTTATCATATTATTCAACAAATTATTTTATACCTATTTAAAATGACCAAAAATTGATCTGTGCGTATCAAAATGGTGGGAAAAAAGATTTTTTATAGTAAAAAGAAAATTCAGGGGGTTCAGAACCCTAGAGTCCTACCCCTGAATACGCCACTGGATAACATAATATGACTAATTATAGCAGTGGCGAATTCTCTGGGAATTTAGCATGCTTAAGAACAAAAACATAATTAGTAAAAAATACATTAATTATTTTATCATTAATAATATATTATTACGTAAGAAAAATCATAATGTATGACAACAATTTTATATATTTCTGTGGTACGTATCTGCGTTTATTATGATTTTTATCGTAACTTATACTGATGGAGCATATGATAGCTGTATGCGCAAACCATACAACACCACTTGTTATCGCTGTGGAATATCGGCCAAGCAGCCAGAGTACTAACCCACCCATGAGCCATGCTCATTCAGTTGCGCTTTTTCAATGTTTTGTATAATTTATGCACGACTGTATTATGAGAGTATGACAATTTTTTGAAATTTACTTGTGTATTAATAATTAATTATAAATAAAATAGAATTCATCATCAAATTGAAAGTAAAATCTTTTTTAATGTTTAATCTTGGAATAAATGTGTATTCCTACAATGCATTATGACAAATGAGCATGCCCATACTATCGTTCGAATTGCTACTATTGCCTGTCTATTAATATAAGGTTTATGATGTTAATTGTATGGATATAAATGAGTGGATTTAGATAGAGGTCCTCAATCAGTTGTACTCACGCAATAATTGCTTCCTGATGTTATCTTCTTTAGACCAATAAATAGAAATCAAAATAACTTAAATAGAAAATATTATTAATAATACGTTTTAAACTAAGTACCTATCTACTTTTATTTAAAATGTTTTAAAGAGTGACAATTAAATTAATGTATTCTGTTATGTGTAAAAATGTGAATTTATTTATATTCTAGAGTTACAGTAGTTTCCAAAATATTTCAAAATGAAACAGATACTGTAGACAAATATTATGGAACACCATACTCAATAAAGAAAATACCAACAGAGACTTTAAATGTAATATATATATAAATGTAATGGTCATTTATTATAAATAATATAAATGTATTTTAATTTTTTTAATGTTTAGGAATGGAAAAAAGATGATTTATGTGAAGATTTAAAAATGCCATCAAAGAATGAATTTGTTGCTACAGATTTTAATTTGGTGCCAATTGATAAAAATGTAATAAGATTATTTATCATTTATTTTTCCCATTTTGTTAATAATATATTTTTCTTTTATAGGAACCAGGTCATCCACATATTATTCATGATTCTTTTCTTTTGAGATGTTGGTTTAAAACGGACACAGAATTTAGATTCCCTAAAGCATTTGTTTCAATTGATTTTTTCAGGTAGTTAATCGCATATAACTATTATAACTATTAATAGTTAATACAGTAAATTGCTTATTTATTTATTTTTTTTAACTACATAAATTATTCAAACAATAATAACTGACATTTTATTATTTTAAATACTGATTTTTCAAATATTACTTTATCTAATAAATTTTAAAAAAATTCTTTAAAATGTTATATTTTTTAAAGGCTTGGACTTTCTTTAATGTATTATAAAATGTTCTTAAAAATAGAAAATAAATATGGTTTTTTTTCTTAGAAAATATTCACGGGCATAGGCACATTTATGAAGTATTTTAGAATATTAAATTTTTCTTTGTTAAAATGATTAAACAATTTCATTTGATGTTCCCTTCATAAGCTGTTCTTAGAGCATTTTTATTTGAAAATTTTTTGAAGTACAATTTCTCTGTCTCTTTTAAACAGTATTTTAAAATTAAACACCTCCATTATACTATTACAGTAACCTACACAAGAAAAAATAGGCACAAAAACCTACAATGGAACAAAAGCCAATTCCCCAGATTTATATACTAAATATTTCTTCTAAACAGTTAATATTTTTAATATTGTTTTATAAAAAATATAAATACTAAGATAACTTATAGTATCATTGATAGTACTAATTTTATTATAATCAATGTTTTATCTTATTTGTAATATTTCCAAATGGATTACCATTAACTTATTACAATTAATTTTAATTGTTTTATTAAATGAAAATGATCTGTAACTTATTTTAAAATGTAATTACAGCCACATTGTAATGACTGATCCATTCCATTGCAATATTATGAGTCTTTTTGTGAGATTATTTAATGAAGATTTTTCTGAATATACATGGGATGCAACCAGGGCTAGTCTAAATTTAGTCATACAACCAAGTAGTTATGGTTTCAAGGTAAAATACAATTTAAAACTCCTAACAAAATATTTATGTTATAAATTCAAATTATTATTTTTAGATGCAATTGAGTGGATTTAATCACAAATTACATATTTTACTGAAGAAAACTATTGATAAGCTTTTGACTTTCAAGATAAATCCACAACGCTTTGAAATTCTTAAAGAAGAAGTAAGTCATAGTAAAATTAAAAATAATTTCCTTACAATTTAAGTTTTTTAAATTCATTTATAGAAAATTCGGGATTTGAAAAATATTGATATGGAACAACCTTATCATAGTGCAATGAGGTATAATTCTGTTGTTTTATCAGAAGATGCATGGACTCCTAATGAATTACTAGCTGCTATTGATGGTAAGTAATGATATTATTCTTAATTTGACTCGTTTGATATAATGTTTTTATATTTTTAGACGTTAAGATTGAAAACATTGAAGAATTTATTGAAAAGTTCCTCTCTCAAATGTTTATGGAATCATTAGTATATGGTAACATAGATAAACCTGTAAGTATATTAAAATAATAACTATTAGTCTGTCATATTACCTATTGAATTATGTGGTTTCATTTTAGAAAGCATTAGAACTTATACAAATACTAGAAAAACCATTTTTGGGTCGAGATGGATTCCGTAGATTACTACCTCGTCAAATGGTTAGGTCAAGAGAAGTACGACTTGAAGATCGTAAGTTAAATATTTTGATTTTATTTAAGTACAAGCAAAATAATAATTTATTTGTTTTTAGTTCTATATATATATATATTTTTTAAATCTTTTTATTTTCTTAATAGAGTAAAACCTCGTTAAGACGCTCCTGTTTATTAAGCCATTCATTGGTGGAAATCCATTAAAATTTCAGGGAGAGTTAACATTAATAACATAAATGTGAGTCGGGGGGGGGGGAGGGGGCTTCGATCCTACAAAACCAAAAAAGGAGGGGCTTCACTGACTTTAGAGAGTGTGCTTAGCCTTTTTAAGCCCTCCACCCTGATTACCACCCATGAAGCCATTCCGCTTAATACGTGGATTATTTCCAGTCCCTAGTACCTTTAAACATTGAAAAAAAAATGCTTAATAAGCTCCCGCTTAATATGTAATCTTGTTCTCTTTTCTGGCTACTCATATCTTTTAATACAGAAAAATTAACTTAATACATCGTTAAACATTTTATTGAAACGTTTATCTTATCTTAATTTTTTACAAACATTTATGTACAATATGCATATAATATAGTACTGGGCGCAATAATATGTGTTCTGGCACATCGCACTCGTAAACCAATTTAATGTTATTGATTGATAAAGATAATGAACGGTATTTTGATATTTTATTACATTAGTACAACATTGTGACACAGTTTATGTGATGTTCGTACTTGTACAACTGGTCGTGTTTTGGTGTTGAATTGGTCATGTTTTTTTAATTAATATGTGTGTACTTGTATGCGCTATGTTTTAATATGTAATAAATAACACGTAACACCATGAAATATTTACTAATTTATTTAAACTAATACCTTAAAAGTGTATCAATGAGAAATCGCAAAACACGCATCAATGGTATTACACCATCCTTCATAATACATGGTTTTACGATTTTCCTTTCGAGAGCGTCTTAACGAGATTTTACTATAGTTAAAAATTTGTATACTTTTTGTTTCTTATTTTAAATTAAACATTAAATCTATTACAAAGATATTACAGATTTATGTATATAATTATATACCTAATTGAATTGTGATTATCTTAATTTCTATAGAATTTATAATCAATTGGAGTAGGTTAAATTCCAAGAGGGTTCAATCACCTTACTTATAATTATATTTATATGTACTATATATTTCGGTACTATACCAAATAATATACTTTTATACTTTAATTTATACTTCATTCAGTTTGACTTAAAAACATTAAATTTAAGCATTATATTTAAGGTGAAAGCGCATTATTCGAAACAACAAGTGATCATCACAGCAGTTCATGTGTTTATATACATTTACAATGTGGTGTTCAGTCTACATTAAAAAATATGATAGTTGGCCTATTTAACGAAATTATCAAAGAGTCGTGTTTTAACACCCTACGTACACAGGTATAATAAATTATTTATGTTTAAATAGAATGAAACTATTAAAATTAACTTTTTGTACTAGGAACAACTTGGCTACATAGTGTTTAGTTCATCAAGCAGAAGTCATGGAATACTGAATTTGCGTATTATTGTACAATCTGACCGTACTCCAATGTATGTTGACTCGAGAATAGAAAACTATATAAACACTATTGAGGTTAGCTAATTTGAGTAGCTTCATTTAAATATTCTAATTAATCGATTATTTTTTCTAGCAATTATTAATGAATATGCCTGAAGAAGAATTTAACAAGTACAAAGATGCTTTAGCTGTTAAACTGTTAGAGAAGCCAAAGGGTTTGATGAAACAAGCAGCTGTCTATCAGGTAGAAATTGACACACAAGACTATAATTTCAACCGAGCTCAAATCGAAGTAGAAGCATTAAAATTAATCGCCAAAGATGATATTATTAAATTTTATAATGTAAGTTATTTCTCAATTTTTTTAGTCTGATAACTAAGTGATAATTTGTATAGGATCAAATCAGCCAATCTGGGCCAGAAAGACATAAGTTAGCAGTACATGTCAGATCTACATTAAAGAATACAACTGCGGAAGAAGTGGATAATAGTTTGATGGCCAACAATGTATGTGTTACTATTATGATATAATGTGTAATGACCAATGTAAATATTGTTAAGTTAATATTATTTTTCATCTTACAGACCATTTTGATTAAGGATATAACAGACTTTAAGAAGAAGCATCAACTGTATCAATTGCCAAACTCATTTATGCCTGTTGGACACACAAAATCCAAGTTGTAATTTGTTTTTTAAATTACTACTTACAAAAATATTTCTTATATTTTTATACATTTAAATTATAATAATTCATGTAAAATCAAAATATATAACAATTTTTAGCTATGATTGTATTTAAAGTACAGTTGAGCATACAGTTTAGACCAGCAATTCTCAACCTGGGGCCAGCATATTATTTAGGGTCGCCAATACATTAAAAAGCTTATAGTATAAATAGATACTTAGTTTACAGATCATTACTTTAATAAGGTTGAGAATCTCTAGTTTAGACATTTATTTAACTGGTTTCTGAAAAAAAACATAACAATATTAAATTATTGAAACGTTTTGTTCTATCAAAATGTATTTATCGATTTTGTAAAATACTCAATTATTTAATAAAAAGAAAATAAATTATTGTATTTATTGTATACATATTATTATAGTTAACATTAAATTTTATATTAAGAATTCATTGCAAACATTAATAATGTTACAGTTTGATTTTTGAACCAAACACCTGCTTGTAATGTTGTATAAATGTTTCATTTAACTAAAAAAATGGTCAATGTCAAACCCTAATTTATTACAAGGTGATAACAATTTAGTGCCGAAGTAGAGCAGTTATTCATGTTGCACACATTTGTCAGATCCATTCATGGTCCACGTATACTGCAAACAATATATAGTTTTACGTAACTATTATTATACTGTGGTATCGTTTCTATTGCATCTGTAAATTTCCAACTGGATAATTGCGATGGTAGACGATAGTGTGAAAGGAAAAGGATAGTGAGTAGTGACATTGATATGTTTATAGATTCTAGTCTACATGCATATAGTAATATACTAATTAACTATTCTACAAATGGATAAATAACAATTTTTTTTATATATTATATAGTATTTCAAATTTGAATCTTGATGAAAATCATAAATATAAATAAGTTATTATTTCAAACTGCATTATGAATATGTAATATGTATGATACAAAATTGATTTTTATATATATTATTATATATCGGGTTTGAAATTTGAAATATATCGAGGTAATCGAGTATAGATTATTATTTTTGTTTTGCTTTTAAGTAGGTAATACAAAAATTACCGGAATGACATTTATAGATTCACTTGATTTGCTTCCAACATTTAAATGTATTGTGTACATTTCCATGAAATTCGGTTTGCTAAAATTTTTGAAAGTTAATTTTCTTTTGATAGTTACTTTACTTAATTTGTCCATTAATGATGTATGTACATATCAGCCGGTTAATATACAAATCTATGCTTTTAAATGTCTTATACTCATATATTTTATCCAAGTAGTATGACTAATGTACACGCTTCGCTCTTATTATGTTTAACCTTCAATTTACTTTTCCACCTACTATAATCTATATTGAATACCCTCTAGAGTTTATATGCCTGCTGACTTAACTTTAAAACTTGAATAAATATGATTAAATAATATTATTGACGACAATAGACTCAAACTTTAGATGAAGTCTGCTCAATAACCATGTGTCCTAAAAATCAGCAAATCAGTAGTTCTTATTTGTTGAGGATCTTACCCGGTCACATATGTGTATTTTTTTACCTTATAACTTTTATTAATTACTTTAATGATTTGCTTTTTAACACGTTTGCTGCTTAAAACACTAATTGGCGTCATTGTTCATAATTTGCATATGCTGAATGACTCCAATTGGCGTCATGTAACTTGTTATTTAATGGACTATAATTTGGTCAGCGTTACGATCATATGTCTATGGTTCCGATTAAACTTTAGGTTTTTTTTCAGCATCTTCTATAAGAATTGTTTCATAATCAAGTGCAAACCGTACACTGATATTTTAATTTTTAGGACATTTTTTTTAAAACTAGAATTTTATCAGCGTCACGACTCACGACAAGTATACAAAAATATGATATGCAGTGAATGTGTTAAAGGAATACTTCCTAATTGCAGCAATCAAAAATATATACAATTCAATAATTTATATTCATCATTGAAAATAAAACAAACATATATTTGTTTTATTCAACTTATGAACTAATAACTATACAAATTTCAGATCAAAATGAACATTATAAATAAACAATACAAAGTTATCTCAATAACTGCAATATTTAAGTCGTATAAAACATAAAACCCATAGTAAAAATATACTGCTATGTCGAGTAGATTCATGTTTTTAATAATAAATATATATAAAAAAAAAAAACAATTTTGAATAATATAAAATATTAATAGGTATATGCCTATTTTTTAACTTAAAAAAAACATTTTTTAATATTTTTTTTTTTTTTACACAGTCTAAATATGCATAAAATGTTCACATTGTTTTATAAAACAATCATGTAAGAATATTTATTACCAAACATTTTTTTACTGTTAATTTTATTCTAACAATAATCATTATTAATTTGTGCATTATAATTATATATATTAAACTAATAGGTTTTTTTTAATGTGATTTATTAACATTCTTTTCAACTAGGAGTTGGAGCTTTTTTCACCATTAATGTAATTGTATCTATTTAACAAGTCATCTTCTTCTTCATCTTCGTCGTCATCATCATCATCATCATCATCGTCCTCCAAATATCGTTTAGTTCTACTAGATTTTCTGGGAGGAGACCTAAATCATTTTTTATTATGTTTTATTAATTTCATTCAATTTTAGTATTTAAATTACCTTAAGTTTTCTTCCGATGAACTAGATGAATCTG
This sequence comes from Acyrthosiphon pisum, assembly GCF_005508785.2. Classification (NCBI taxonomy): domain Eukaryota; kingdom Metazoa; phylum Arthropoda; class Insecta; order Hemiptera; family Aphididae; genus Acyrthosiphon; species Acyrthosiphon pisum. Next base: position 58,303,090 of record NC_042494.1, read on the forward strand.
GAGTGTTACGTCCACTTGGAGTTGGACTTCCAGGTGGCGAAAATGCTTGTAACAATTTACCTTTACTGTCTTTCCAAAAATGTGACTAAAAGAAAAACCTTGATTATATTCAGGCCAGTTAACACTAAACTTTTAACTTACAATTGGTCCATCTCGGCCAAACAACAATAAGAATGAAACAATAAAGTCTCTTGATCTTTCTTCCCATCGTTGCAACATGTCTACTTTTTTTTCACCAATAGTTCCCATAACTCGTTTACTGCGGTCTTTAAGTTCTTCCATTTTGTTTTGGAGTTTTAATTTTTTTTCCTATAATAATAACTTTTACTATCTTTGAATGCTTATATTTTTAAGATAATTTATCTAAAAATCTAACCTTTAAATAAGATACATTTAAATCTTTGGCACTGTACCCACGTTGAAGATTACGTCTAACATACATATCATAATCTCGTACAATTCGAGAAATAACGTCTGACGTTGATACACCTTCAGTCCTTTGGGTGCCTACAAACATACCTTTTTCTTTAAGCCCTCCATAAATATCTTGACCATCTTCATTAATGTAAGGTATATCATCATGAGCAACAAAATCAATCTATACAGAATTTGAAACTCACATTTATCATTCAAAATAAAACAGTATTAATTTTAATTACTTTATTATCTATTAAAAATTGATCATCGGTTTCCCATGGTGCATCTTTAAGAACTTCATCTATATAACGGCAATGTCTAACAGCTTCATACCTTTCTTCATCCGTCATTACAGTCTTACCTTTAAAAGTATGTGTGACACTGTCACTGCATACTAAAATTTATACCCAACAAATACATTTATGACTATAAATTATCTTTAATTTATTTACAACACTAAATTATTTTAACTAATTATGACAAGTTATATCAACTAACCTCCAACAATCAAGTAAACATTTTGGAATACAGTTTTTGCTTGCATTAACTGCCTAGCATGTCCTTGATGGAACATATCATAAACACCATCTGCATATACTCTAATTCTTCGAGGAGCTGCAAATAACAAGCATTATCTAAAATTAAAATTACATTTTAGCTGTAGATAATTTCAGAGATAGATAACCATAACCCTATTCATTTGTATTTGTTTACTAAGTATATAATTATAAATTTGGATAGTATTTTAATTTATTAATATGAAATGCAAATTAGTTTGCCTTATAGGGTTCCACATGGTCACACTCAGTGGCAAACACTTTCCCCTGAAATATTTGGAAGTGACAAGGGTATTACTCCCCCCCCCCAGATATGCCATAGTAGACATCTTTAAATCTTCTAAAATAAAGAAAGAATGCAATACATTTAATATAGGTACATAAAATAAAAATATATTTTTCTTTAATCCATCAACATTTGCTTGGCTTAAATATTCAACCCAAACTTGAAATATACTTATATACATATAAAACTAACTTTAATAGTATTGTGTCTATACCTTTTAATACTTTATAAAAATATACGAGTGTATATTTTATGCAATTATTTTTTTCCCGTATATTTTGATATAAAAAAAACAATGCAGACAAATTTTAACCCCATACGAGTGAATGTGGCATCAAAAACAAGCATCGAGTAGTAAAGGGATTCAATTATTGCATATAAGTACATTTATTTCATGTTCCTCCTCTTGTATAATATGTTGATGTATTGCCAACGTTATCTTATTATCTTGGTTATAAAAATAACCCGATAATATAATTTCATGAATTATGATTACAAGATCATCATCATATTATTTTCACACACGTCATACAACCCCTTTTTTTTAACTGTTGTATCTTTTCTACTTATTACCTAATGTTTTATAATAATATGTGTACCTAGTACCTACAACTTGTTTTTAAGCCATAAAAAGATCTTTAAGACTAGTGTAAAAACAAACAATTGTGTTATGATTTTGATTTTGATAAATACATTATCTTGACCTCCCATAATTTTTTACACTGTCACACTTCAAATAATTTGGTTATATCTTTATGGACATAGAAGCTTTTTTCTAGGTTAATAGGAATAATGATTAGGTTAAACATAATATTTCTAACTTTAACTTTTCAATAAATTTATCAGTTTAGGTATATAGCTAATGGACATAAATTATAATTCAATAACCGTATACAGTTTAACAAACCAAGACAAAACACAACATTTAGAATATATACCTGCACAAACAAACATACAAATCACTAGTATAATATATTTTTTATCAAAGATAGTGGTGATATTAATTGCTATATAAAAGTACATCAAATATTATACAATTTTAGAAAACCTAAATATTAATTTCATAATATGCTTTAAAAGTCATTATAAGTTTATTTATTTCATTTGAACAAACAATTAGCACCCATTATGAAGAATAGAGGATATATTGTACACTATATGGTAGTAAAAAGGGATATAGATAAGACAATAGAAAAAGTGGTATAGATCATAGGTAAGAGATAACTGAGTAAAAACTTAAATGGGTCTTTTTTATTTGATTTCTGATTCTAATTTACATTTATGAGAGACAAAATAAAACTTTCAGAACATTCCTTTACCAAAAATTATAGACTTCCAGTTTTCACTATATAAATGTGATCATAGACATTTTGCTAAATTACATCAAATAGAACTAATATAGTGATATAATATATATATACATATTTTTATAATATAGTTCATACCTAAGCCAGAATTGGCCATATCCATAGTGATTTTTGTACTATAATCACAAGCATTCCGTTCTTCAACTGCATCTTTATCTGTACTAAAAGGTGCAGGTTTGAAAATTGACTAAAATCAAAAGATTGTAGAAAGCTGTTAATATTTAATTAATTACTTAAAGTGGTATTTTAGTATTTACTATTTAGTCTATAAATTACACAGTTTACTTTATTCAGTTGTATAATTGGAGCAATATTCTATTGACTATAAAAAAATGCTTTTAAATTTTTTTTTACATGTTTTGTAGCTTTGACAAATTAAATTTTAATCCTTCCTCTTATCTAAGGTATCAATTTAATTTAACTATACCAAAATGGTGCTGTATAATATTTTTTAATTATTTATTAATATTATGCAATATAGACAAAGTAAACATAGGATGGTGGTATTCAATACAATTTTAATTAAAATATATAGTATCAAATATGTATTCTGTAAGAGTATGCTTTTAGTAAAATTTTAAAATGATATAAAAATTAATCTACATGTTTATTATTATTTTGGCTCAAAATATTCATTTGATTTTTAGCATATATTTTATGTATATACTGTTACAACTTATAATGATTTTTTTTTTCTCACACATACTATTTAATGTACCCATTATTTCAAGGCATAGCTTGTTTTGTTTGCATAATAAAATAAATTGTAACCATATAAACTGAGAAATAATACAATAAAGGCCATTATTATTGCAATAACTAATAACAGAAAAACCCTCCTACAACATATTTTTTTATCAGTCAAAACCGGACGTAATAGCTTTGTTAAACACCTGATTTTGCTCATTTTTCTCCAGATTGTTAAAAAACATATAAATCATTACAAGGTTTCAAAGTAAAAACAGAAAATGACATATAAATGTAAATGTTATATAAACATTTAATTAAGTATATACATCATTCACTACATCTCAAGGACAAATAAATAATGATGTTTGCTATTTTAGTTGAAAAATATAAATTATAAATATAAAATTCATACCTAATCCAAACATCATACTATAAAATATATTGATTAAACTAACATAAAATATATTTTATAATTTGTAATTGTTACGTTAGTAATACCAATATTAGTATCATTATGATTTCCCAAATCTGACTAAAGGTTATTCAGATAAAACTGATATGTTTATAAGAGTGATTCGCTGAAGACGGCAAAATTGTATAATAGACTAATTATCGAATGAAGATGTTTTATAAAATAAATTTAAATAATAATTATATACATACTATACAATTAATAAGTATAAGACATTTTTTTAATGAAGATAAAACTGTATTATCAAAAAAATTTGATATCAGAACAACATTGACCAAAGCCTTACTACTAATTCTATAATTATGTTTAATTACATAGGTATTTAATATAATTCATATCCTCCCATAAATACACTTTAGTCTAGAACATAAATAAGTAAAACTAGTTTCTTTAAACCACACGTTTTACAAAACTATTTAACTTAAATTTAAAAATATTATTCTTTATATAAACTGGTTTAGGTTTTTATTTTAACTTTGTAAATGTAAATAATAAGTAGGTAGTTTCAATAATAACCATAGATATAGCTTCTTTGTCATTGAAAAATCTTAATTGTAGAAGTAATGTATGGTTTTTAAAATTGTATATTTTTTTTAATATTATAAAATTATATAAATTACAACTATAATAATATATATAGTAGCATAAGAATACCGAAACAATTATTTCAAAAAAACTTATCATGACTATGCAGTTCAAATGTAATCAATCTATATTCAATCTCACCATAAAAACATAGTTCAGTTCATAGTGGCAGAGTCTACTACACAATATACTTTTCATTAATGTGACAAATTAAAGCAGGTATGCCAGTCTAATAACTTAACAGTAAGGTTTCTTTTTACTTTTTTTTTATCATAGTTAGCTGCCGGAACAATAGTCCACATGTAATTTTGTTAAGAAAGCATAGTATTTGAAAACAGAATACCTATTTATTTTATGGTTACATATTTAAAAAATAACAGAAATCAAAAATTGAACATTAACACATCCAGACCACCAGTAGAAACTTAAGGATTTACAGAATTTAATTGATGGGCTAAAACTGTACAACCATAAATATACAATGACACATTTTGGAATTATCAATTAAATTACTGTAACATTAGATGCATACTTATTTATATATTTAAGGCTAATATTTTGTTGCTGTATTTATATATATATTTATACGAGCTTAAATATCTATAAATTAGTATCCAACACTGAACATGTAATTTTTTTTGTAAATTACATTAAATAATATACATACTGGAGCAACATTGTGTAACTTGGGTTGTTCACATTTTTGTAATACATTTTTATTGCTGACATGCATCTCCACTTCTGTTGTATTATTAGTCACGTCGCGTGTTCTTTTCTTAGACATGTTTGTGTGTTAACTATATGTCCAAAATAATAATAACAATTATTTATAAGTTAATGGTACAAAATCATTAAATTAATATAAAAATAATTAATTCAACAGAGATGAACACCTAATATCAAAATATCAAAACATATCTAGGTACATATTATATTTTATCAGACAGTGTTGTGTTAAATTAAAACTAAATAAATTAAATATTTTAAATTGTTCATACTTCTCACTATTTCAATAATAAGCAATAATAATAATAAATTCTTAGAAACTATTCTTTGTAATACCTACATCAAGTTTATTGCATCAAATTTTATTAATTTCAAAATTTAATAAGTTAAATTAAGAACAAAATAATGTACCCAGGTAGTTCATAAAAATAATATTTACAGCCTACCTACATATTTTATTTAGAATATAATTTACTAATAAACTAATAATTTATAAAATAACAAAATAATTAAAATAATACCTATTGCCATAACATATACAGATCTGTTGTTTATAACATCTATATAAGTATGAAAATACTTAATGAAAATAAAATATTTAAAATTTATGAATTTAACTAAATAAGCTATAACCTTGGCTACAATTATTCTAAGCTTTTAATAAATCTATAAAAGATTTTCCAAAATCAACATAAGGTATACCTACTATAAAATAAAATAAAAATAAATTAACATTCCCCTTTGAATCTTAAAGTGAATCTAAAAAAGACCATAATCAATAATCATAATGACAAAACAATATCCTTAAAATATACTTAACATAAATTTAAGTATAAACTTGTAAAATCAAGTTATACAAAGAAAAATGTTAACTGTATCCATGTTATTTATATATATAATATAAACTTACTGAAAATATGGCACTATTGTATTAATTTTAACATTAGTTGAAATAATTTAAAATACCTAGGTACACTAAGAACATAATATAGTTATTATACCATCAAGTAGGTACTAAAATCATACTAAATTGAATACTTACGGAACAAATAGAATACTGCGCATAAAATAATATTATATTATAACAGGTAAGTATTATAGTTCAAGTCAATTGTAAATTGACATCGTACGCGTATGATTTACGAATTACAATTGAATTTAACTAGATTGTTATATTGACGGCAATAAACCGATTGCTAAATAAACTACCGGGTGAGGAGATAAATGCGGTAATTGGTAAACCGTTCCAACTTCAAATTGGTAGTTTCGGTGAGAAAATTGCGCAAACAATATTTTTCGAATTGGGTTGTGCCACTATCTCCGGAGTGGCGGAGTCCGGACGGTGCTATAATAATCGGTGCATACTGCATACGGAAATGTTTCACGTTATCAACCTATTATCAGCCGACACCGCATGTTTGTCAACGTCACACCACGGTTCAATCTTACACGGTGAGTCACGCCAAGGTTAACCACATTTTTCATTATTATCTACTATGGACTTGGAACAATATAATTTTATTTTGGCAAACCGTTTTGCACGACGGTAACACTGTGCGCCGTCATCTGTAGTCATTTTAGTTTTTGAACATTTTACGTGCTCCCTAATATTACTATTTACATATTTTAATTTTAATTTTTATATAATTGTGTCTATACTCAAATACTCTATAGCATTGTTTCTTAAGCTGTGTACCGCGGATATCACTTCAGGGCAGGGCCGGATTAGTGTGTATCGGCCCATCGAACTTTTCACTTCTAAGCGGCTTATTTACATAATCAGTGGACCAAAATTACGTCTATAATCATTATGAGCTTATAGGTGGACAATCGTATTTTGAACATGAATTTATATTCACTCGCACTCACACGACTGGCCCAAACTTCAAGTAGCCCACTGAGATTTTCTCGGTAGCTCGCCTAACCGGATTGGCCCTGCTTCAGAGTTCCATGAACTCTCATTAAAATTAACATTTAGAAGTCTCGTTTGTCCAGTATTAAAATATTTTTTGAATTATAACAGTATAAACATTATTAGATGAAATTTTTATTATTAGATTCTGAGTGGAACGATGAATGTATTGATTTTACAATGATGTGTGTTTTTTTTTTATTTATTTTTTTATTTTTTTGTGTTTGTGTACACGATAAGTAGTCGAAATAATGCTACGATTTTCAACTTCAGTATCTTGTTCGATCAGAAAGTGAATATCGTTGGTGCATTGGGGAGGTCAAAATTTAAATTTCCCAGTAGTTTTCAAAAGCGCCGGGAAAAACAAAAGAAAAATTAAGGAAAAACGGGAATTTTTACGCAAAATCGATTTTTCACAAAATTGAATTTGGTTTTTGGTGTAACTTTAAAAAAAATGACTGTAGATACATGAAATTTTCAATGGTTGTTTATATTTCCATTTTCTATACACGATAACATTTTCAAAATATTTTGATTTATTTTGAACTGTTTAGAGACATTTTCATTTTCCATTTTTTTTTAGTTTTTTTTCTAAAAATATCAATAAAATTTTATTTGTTGGATAAAAAAGCTTGAAAATTTAATAGAAGGCTCCTAGTATATTGTTTCAAAGGCAGATGAAAAATATTAAAAATCGTTAGTCACAGTTTTTTTTTTTAAGCATTTAAAGTTCAAAAAATGACAAAATATGGAAAAATCACGAAAATTTGCAAATTATTTCGAGTTATAAATTCATAAAAATTTTTCTTTTTAACTCTAAAATTTTAAAATGTAATACAAGATTCCTTATAGGATAATCTACCTTTACCAAAAAAAAAAAATGTCTATAAGAAACTATCTTAAAAAGTTAAGTTACTTTTAACTATAAGTTAATTAACGAGTTACTTTTTTGCTTATGTTATTTAGTAACTTACGAGTTAATTAATTTTATTGCCACGTTAAGTTAATTTTTTTTCGTAAGCCACAGAATTAAAATAAATTCAATTTTGTAAAAATTGATTTTATAAAAAAAGAATCCGAAATATTAAATAAATAAATTAGTAAATAATAATTTATAATAATAGTTATTTTATTGCATATTCACAGGCAATAAATTAAGTACCCAATTATAAATAACCAAGTGAAAGAGTCGACATTTTATTATTATTTTTATTAGTTTTCATCTTTTATAACTGTTTTTTAAGTTAAAATTTGTCGCGGAAAGTCCGAATGAATAACATCATTATTTCTTCATATATGTTGAACCAAAATCGTATGATGCTTTAATACCAAATTTTATTTTCGTTCGAAAATCATTTGAAACTTATATACTCTCACGAGCCTAATACCTTCAATGTATTTCATTGAGATTTAATAAGTAACAAAAAAATTGTTGGTTATAATATTCTTTGTGGGTCCTACGTGAACACAATCATGTTCAGTGGGGCCATTATTCTGTAGAAACAAATAAAATCGTACTCTTTAATATGAAAAATAAAGAACAACATTTTACTGTGTATAGAAGAAATAATTGTATTACATAACCTCATGAAAGATAGAAAATGAATGCTTAGTGCTTTAAAATGTTGAACGCCGAAAAATGAAATAAATTATGTGGTACAAAAAAGTAACAAAAAACAAGAAATAATAATTTAAATGAAAAAAATACATCGGACAAGACGAGGCGATGGGGGGGTTTGTGATGGCGAGTTGGTGGTGCTGATGATATTGGTAACTGGTCACCTCTACAAAATTCTCACGGGCTGTCCTGCGGGGCGGATGAGAGGAGCGTTTGCTCAAGACGCTAAGACGACCATGGCAGAGGGTGAAGCCCAGCCACGACGGCTACGAGAGCGACTACGGTTGGTGCGCGATGTCGTGCGAAGCTTGACGGTGCTGCAGGTGCTGAAGACTACTTTTGTGCCGGCGACGACGGTGACCTGCAAAACTCGGAGCGAGCTAGCGACGAAGACTATAATTTCGGTGCAGTTGCGGAATCGGTGGCATTGCAACACGGCCAGCGCGGGATCGGATCACTGGGCGAAAAGGGGAGAGTATCTGCGGACAGCATCACAACACGCTGCTGTCCTGATACTCTCCGTGATTTTCGCCCTGGCGTCTCCGTCGCCATTTGCCACAGCCGACGCGTTCGTCACTGAGCAGATACCGTCTGGGACAGGGTCGTTGTCCGCGCCGGTACCGCTAGCCTCCGTCGTCGTGTCGTTGTCGCTCCCGGACCGAAGTAGCCGCGCTGCCAGAGTGTCTCGCGTGTCTCGGCGACCTCGAGCGCGCAACGTCCGCGATCACGTCGCGCTTTCGCAGGATGGCCGGAGAACGTGTATCGGTGACTTACCGCCGATCACCACCTAAATGTGCCCTTTCACGTACCTATTACCTCGACCCCATACGTCGCCTCACCTTGTCCGCTGCCCTCAGCCAGGGGGAACAACAACACAACATGCGAGCGGCTCTCGTTAGACCTCTCCACGCTGAGGAGACAACTCTCGCCGTTCCACTGCGCGGAGCTGCGCATGTTTCTGTTTTGACCCCCGGGTCCAGCCAACTAATCAAGATTCAAAAACTGTTCCTGACCTCTAGTCCCCTGGTTGGTGTGGCACCCCTCGCCTCACACCTAGCTCCTTTTCCGCGGCTTCCTGCACCGTTGGCGCGACCAACACGTCATCTGTGATCGGTTCAACCGGTTCTGCAGCTTTGCGAGAATTGTCGCGGCCGGTTGAAAGACGTTGAACGGAACGTAATCGTCGCCCGCGAAGCGTATCGCATATAACAAAAGTCCTTCTAGGTCCCCGATGGTCTGTTCCTCGTCGATGTCGTCGAATCTGCTCAGGTCTTTTTCCACAATTTCGTATTCGACGTTGCTGATGATCTTGTCCAAGATGTGCTTGATGGTTGTTTCGATTGTCATTTCGTTATTATGCGATGCAGCCATTTTTTACAGGTTTTTTGTCCACGTATAGGTGTCAGAGTTGCAAATGTGCCGATTTTCGGATTTCTTTCTGGGCCGTTGACGATGATTTAAAATAAACATAATTTATTAGTAGCCAGCGAGTAAGCCATCACATTATTAATCTACCGGCATCAGCTGGATTTCAGGCCCGTTTATTTTTCCAAACACCATTATTATTATTATTATTATTATTATTATTATTATTATTATTATTGGTATATCAACTCTAACTGTATACAGTAATCCCTCGTTATACGCGTTTTTTTTAAACGCAGTTTCGATTATCCGCGGTTGGGTTTACGATAACAAATTATTAATGCGATTGCGATAACGTTTTACCGTTATTTCACGAACACTGTAGAAATTTATTTTTGACAATTGTAGATAATTGTTGTTATATCGCTATAGGTATAACACATATACATTATACATACATATATGTACTTATGGGTCTATGATAACTACTGGTCTCGTAATCCACGGTTTCGTTATCCGCGCAGGTTTGCTGGAACGTAACCTTCGCGGATAACGAGGGATTACTGTACTTACGCAGATAATAATACTATAATATTGTATTATAATATTTTAACGAGGATTTATAATATATCGATCAGCATATCCCAGACGGCTATGACAAGATTATAAATTGCCTAAATGTTGCCCCTTAAATAATGACCGTAGCGAAGCCCCCTAATAATTATTGTAAAATTTAATTTCTAGTTTCACGAGGAAATTCGTCAATTTTGGGCTATCTTGTCGTATGCACTTTTCCCCCAGCTTGCGGTCAACCTGCGACTACGAGACACTTATTATAAGTGCTCTACTATACTCCTATATTCATTATCGTGGTATTAAAGATTTGGACTCTTTTCCTGCACCATATAATTTTAGATTCTGAGTGAAACGATGAATGTATTGATTTTACAATGATGTGTTTTTTTTTTTTGTTTTTTTTTGTGTCTGTCATCACCTTTTAGGACAGTAAAAGTGCTTGGATTTTCTTCAACAGTATTTTTTCTGATAGGAAAGTGAATCTAGTTGGTACTTTGGGGAGTCAAAAGTAAAATTTTTCCAATAGTTTTCAAAAGCGCCGTGAAAAACAAAAGAAAAATTAAGGAAAAACGGGAATTTTTACGCAAAATCTGTTTTCGAGAAAATTGATTTTGGTTTTTGGTGTAACTTTAAAACGAATGACTGTAGATACATGAATTTTTCACTGGTTGTTTATATTTCTATTTTCTATACATGATAAATTTTACAAAATAATTTAATTTATTTTGAACTGTTTAGAGACATTTTCATTTTCCATTTTTTTTTAGTTTTTTTTTCTAAAAATATCAATAAAATTTTATTTGTTGGATAAAAAAGCTTGAAAATTTAATAGAAGGCTCCTAGTATATTGTTTCAAAGGTAGATGAAAAATATTAAAAATCGTTAGTCACAGTTTTTTTTATAAGCATTTAAAGTTCAAAAAAAGGCGGGTAAGTCGTGGATGTCGCTCTGCTGTACAGTAGGTTACAAGTGGGTTACTGTAATGAATGGAATTAAATTTGAATCCAATGATATTATATCATTGTATACGAAAAACGATTCTGAACGGAGATGATTTGTCAGTCTAGGATATATTGTTTTTAAAGAAAAACTTAATAGATTTAAAATTAGTGAAATATTTTGAAAATAAAACTATATAAAGAAAATGTCAATTTAAACAACTGGTAAAATTTTCAAGTGTCTACGACTCATACTTTTTGAATAATAACAAATATCAAAAATCGTTTGAGGCTAAACCGTTATTTAATGCGGTTTTGTAAAAATTTAAATTTCAAACACTCCTAAAAATTTTTTGTC
>NC_042494.1:58315903-58337675 GCF_005508785.2 Acyrthosiphon pisum
AAACATCTGTTGCAAATTTCAAGTGCTTACAATAATTATTTTTTGAGTTACAGTAAAATTAAGTTTTCGTTTTTGTCAAAAATTGGTTTTGCGTAAAAATTCGCGTTTTTCCGTTATTTTTTTAAGGTTTTTCCTGCCGCTTTTGAAAAGTATTGGGAAATTTTCACTTTTGACCCCCCAAAGTACCAACTAGATTCACTTTCCTTTCAGAAAAGGTAAAACTTTTGAAAATCGAAGCATTTTTACTGCTCCAAAAATTGTCGTCAGACACAAAAAAAAAAAAAAAAAGGCGGGTAAGTCGTGGATGTCGCTCTGCTGTACAGTAGGTTACAAGTGGGTTACTGTAATGGATGGAATTAAATTTGAATCCAATGATATTATATCATTGTATACGAAAAACGATTCTGAACGGAGATGATTTGTCAGTCTAGGATATATTATTTTTAAAGAAAAACTTATGGAGAACCTTGTACCAAATTTTAAAAACTTAGTTATAAAAGAAAAAATTTTTACGATTTTTCAACCACTAAATTACTTGCAAAAAAAAAAAAACACACATCGTTGTAAAATCAATACATTCATCACTTCGTTCAGAATCTAAAAAAAAAAAAAAACACACACATCATTGTAAAATCAATACATTCATCACTTCGTTCAGAATCTAAAATGACAAAATATGGAAAAATCACGAAAATTTGCAAATTATTTCGAGTTAGAAATTCATAAAAAATTTCTTTTTAAATCTAAGATATGATAATGTAATACAAGATTCCTTATAAGATTATCTACCTTTATCAAACAAAAAATATCTATAAGAATGTCAAATTAAATTTTTACAACATTGGATATTCACTCGATTTCTCATGTAGCGATTTCCTTATTTTGTTGTAATTCAAAAACGAATAACTGCAGACACATGAAAATTTTACTGAATGTTTATATTAGCATTTCCTATACACCATACATTTTTAAAAATATTTTGACTCTTTTTGAGCTGTTTACGGACATTTTCAGTTTTCAATTTTTTTAGTTTTTTTTTCTATAAATATCAATAATGTTTTATCTATTAGGCCAAAAAGTGTAAAAAATTAATACAAGGCTCCTGATATATTGTTATAATAGCAGTTGAAAAATATTAAAAATACATAAGCACAGTTTTTTTTTTATAAGCATTTAAAGTTCGAATTTTGAAAAAAATTATTAAAATCTCGAAAATTATCAATCATTGTAGTTAAAAATTTATAAAATGTTCAACTTTTATATCTAAGGATTGAAAATTTAAAACAAGATTCCACGTAAATATTTAATTATGTTGCCAAAAATTCTAAGAAATACATAAGCACAGTTTATTTTTATAGTCATTTTAATTTCCAATTTAGACGAAATTACATATTAAAAAACCTGGAATAACTATTTTAGTTATTTTGTTGTGATTGTATAATATTACTTGTGGGTACTTGAAACTTCTAAAGTATACTATTATATATTTATGATAGTACCACGGTTTGTTGTTGATGTATAACGCGTTACCTAATGGATATTGTGATATGATTGATTTGGAATTTATTATTGATACCTATTATAGGTCAATTTTTTTTTAATACTATAGATAAGTATACCTATAATAGGTATGTCTAATACCTAGACTGACAAACCGTCTCCGCTCAGAATCGTTTTTCTTATACAGTGATATTATATCATTGAATTCAAATTTAATACTATCCATTATATAGTGGCCCACTTGTAACCTACTGTACAGCAGAGCGACATCCACTTACCCACCTTTTTTTATATTCAATTTTATATTTATAATTATTAATGAAATTAATAACGAGACGACAACGAACGGTACGTTGATTAATGATTATATATTTATATATAATAATTTTGAATTTGCAATAATAAATTATAATAATATAATATATTATTACAAATCTAGTTCCATAAGTATCCACTAAGACAGCGCTAGTATTGCTAGAAGGACAAAAAACCCCCGTACTCCGCCCAACCTATATTATTTCGTGGTCAAAGTCCCCACACCCTCCAACCTTGTCGTATCCGGTCCAGTACACCGACTCATTAATCAAATGATAAATAAACGACGGGATTCTATTCCCATAAATTAATCGATAATATTTTACTACAATAGTACAATCGAATGTTGTAAAAAACTACCGACGTATCAGTTAGATAATTTGTTTATATTTTATACCAGTGATTTATATTAACCTTTATTTTTTATATTCCAGACGACTGTCGACTACCCACACCTGCCAAAATAGTCAATAGCCCTTGGTCGAATCAATAAGCCTTAGATGATATTCTATAAAAAAAAAAAAGGAGACGTGGCCCATATAATACTGGTGGGGGGTATGTCCATCGTATACATATCGTATGGGTAACATTTGTTATTTTTGTCAGTATAGTTTGATATTTTTTTAGTTGATTAGTTGCTATCGAAGAAACAAAAGCCATAATACTAGATAAACATTACAATCATTTAGGCTTAGCACTTATCTACTGTGGACTGTTTTTCCTAGGACATATTCTTTACTCCCGACTTTTTTTTACCGCGATTCATAGTTGTATAGACTATAGTGATAAATGAAGTACGGCCGTACTCATTTTTAAAATCAATAATTCATAAATTATAACTTATAGGTATCAAAGTGTGGACACATTTTGTTTTAGAAAATTACTCGATATATCTCTTTATTAAAGCTTTTTTTAACAAAAGCACTTTAATTTTAAGAGATAAATAAAAAAAACCTATTTTTGTGACCCTTGTCTTTGAATAAAAAATGTATCAGCAGTATGATCGATGGGGAATTTTGAGATTTTAATTGTGATAACTGATGAGGTAGGTATCTAAGATGTGTACCAATTTATTTTGAGCTGTATGCAAATTATTTCGAAATGAACATATTTTTTTGTCTTTTTTGACCGGACTAAAAATTATTTTTACAAGACTGTACATACTTATTTTCTACATTTATTTATCTTTTATTTAAAATTTATATATATTTTATAACGCAAAACATAATATTGTGGTACATCACCCCCCACCACATGCAATATGAATTATGTTTCTTATACAATCTATTCATATTAACCTTAACCCCACCATTGTTCTATACCATCGTCCATCGTTATCCACTCAAACTGGTTTGAACTTTGGAAGCAACATAATAATATGTTATCTGCAATTTATACAGTACAAAATAGTTGTTCTAGGTTTTGACATGACGTCAATGCCGAGTTTCCTAATGAATTCTAATTTTGCACCTTTGTAATGTGTATTTGTGTGTTGAGTAATTTAGTTTTTATTATTTTGTAGGTATTCGTAGCATCTGGCCATAGTATTATTTCGTTATTTTTTGTTTTTAAATTAGCTGACTAGTGACCAAATACAGATCAATTATTTATTAACACATATTATTTTTAGTTTAATTTAAGAACATCAAATTTTTTTTAATAATGTTCTCCACAAAATATTTATACATACTTTTTGCTTTATTAATGCCGTGTATAGCCTTTGAATCTTTAGATTTAAAGTGTGAAGTGTGTTGTCGTCTTGTCGAAGAAATACAACGCAATGTTAGTTCGGTGGAAGCAGCGAACATTGTGCAAGTTTCTAATTTTCGATTGGATGGCAATGGTGATCAAATAAAACAGACTGTTCCATTAGCACGGACGCAGTTATACTTAACAGAGGTAATGGATTCTGTATGTGAAAAGATGAATGATTATGTACGTGCTACATATAAGAAAAATGGTACGTTGACAGTTATGCCATTGATACTAGATGGAAAAATGAACCCGTTGATGAGTGAGGTGGATGTGGTTCAAGACTCTGATCTGAACAAAAGCTTACAATATTTTTGCGAAGAGATTGTCGATGATATTGAAGAAGATCTCATAAATATTATTAAGTCTGAAGATGATGACCACCTTGTTCATTCCATTTGTACTAATGTTATGCATTTGTGCCCAATAAAAAACAATAAAGTAGAATTATAACCAACAGTTATTGTATTTAATGTTTTTATGTATAGGCAGTTTATTATGATTAAATATTGTTTATACATAAAATAATGATGATGTTAATATCAATTATTTTAATAACCCAATACATTTACTGTTATAGGTACTCATGTCCAATACAAGTTTTGCCTTTCCTTTTTCATTTTGATATACAGCCAGACCACTATTAGGCTTGTTGGCTTGAGTACTATAAAAATGTAACTATTACATTCCTATTGGCTATTGCAATACCTAAGTAGCAACTAGTAAGTGATATTTGTCATTATTAATATTCAGTGCCAGCATAATTTTTAATTAATGATCTTTATTATTCTACTAATAAATTTACTGTAGAACTTTAGTTGAATGAAAAATAAATGCATGAGACTCTTGAATATGCATTTCATTTTTTAGTTTGATTATTTAATTAAAAACAATATATCTTAAGAGGACGCATGCATTGCTTCCATCTTACAAATGCACAACATAGCAAAAACTGTTTTGCGCGGGATGACTATGCTCCCTCTGTGTTTATAGTAGAATTACTAAAATTCCACAACACATAGGGAAGAATTTTCTCTTTGTTGTAGCGTTTTTATTATTTGGATAACATTAATTTATATATAAGTTCTTCCTTACGTGTTGTAGAATTTCGGGAATTCTACTATAAATAAAGAGTGAGCATTGTTGTCCCGCGCAAAACAGTTTTTCTTATGTTGCGCATTTGTAAGACGGAGACAACGTATGCGGGTGTAGCGTCCTCTTAATACTTGTGTCTTATGTAAATCATGCATTAAAAATTATGTATTTTACTTGAAGGTTCTAAACATATAAATAAATTATACATTATATAAAATATTAAATACCTACTTACTGAACATTAGTACAACCTATAGGATAAGAAGACTATTTATACTTGTTAAATCTAATGATTTCTATTATTCTATTGTAAAAATGAAAAAATGAGGAATAAGCTCAAGAACGGATTAAGGGGGGTCTAGCCAGGGCGGAAGCCCCGGGGGGGCCCTCTCAAGTACCAAAATGAAAGGGGCCAAATAATTTTAAGCTGATACACATTTTTCAGTGATTTTAAAGAATAGTTTTTCTATATTTTAAAATCCATAAATGATTTTTAAAATATACTAAATATACTATAATAACTAAATAGTAAATACCTACAAAAGCACTATGGTAGAAAAGACGCATTTTACTGTTATTTAATATTTGTTGTAAATAAGTATACTGTTAATAAATTTAAGTTATTATGAAAATTTGAATTTAAATTAATGAAACATGAAGTATTAACTTTTGTTATACTAAAATTAGTAGTTTTATAGACATAAATTACTTACAGATACCTACCTATTCATTATGTAATTCTATAATGCAATTGTCAATTTGTGAAATAGTTAGAAAAATGTATCTTCTTGCGGGCGTAGTGAGCAACATTTTAAAGCATGTCTCGTCAAAAGGGCCCATATGAAATTTCAGCCCCGGGGCCCAATAGGTTCTTAATCCGGCCTTGGATAAACTATGTATTGGAATGTTTATAAAGTATGTCTTATAATTTTTTTTATGTCCAAAATATTTATAGTTTACAAGTACAGTAACAATTAAATATATATTTTATTTACAAAAACAAATTGAATCATTTTCGGTTATTTAAGGGTAAAACTTTTAAGTTACAAGTTACACAAAAAAAAATAACCAACACTAAAACCTTCTCTTTAAAACTACCCATTTTCCTAATAATCACAGGTTACAAGGGGGCCATTGTATAATGGGTTGTATTAGACTTGAATTCAATGATAAAATATCATTGTATAAGAAAAACGATTCTGAGCGGGGACGGTTTGTCACTCTGGATATTTTATATTGTTATTAATTATTTTATCATGTAAGTTGAATTAATATTATAATATTATAATTTTTTATTCGTTTCTATGGTGATAAACAAAGCGTTAGAAATTAAAATCCCATTTTTAGCGTTTATTTATAATTTTTCGGTGGTTTTTCCCGTGGCATTAAATAACTATTGAGAAAATCAGAAAATAACCTCTCTAAAGTACCATCTTGATCCAATTTGCTAAAAGATAAGGTACTATACGTTGAAATCAAAGCACTCCTTCTGGAAGAAATTTTGTATACAGGAACAGGATATAAAAAAAAAAAAAAAATAAACACCATTATAAAAACAATAGCTTCCTCGCTCCGCTCAGAATCTAAAATAGATAAGAAAATCCATTTTATATGACATTGTCGACATGCGCTGACCTAGCACGGCGGCAGTCAGCAATGGAGATGTTGGTATTGTGTTTTAATGTTTTAATGTTTTTCTAACTTTTCATAATAACTTCCATTTTCATGAAATAATTACAATTTACACATGAATAAATAAATTATTTCAGACTATTTTTTTAATAAATCTTTAATAATCAGAAATCAAAATAACCGAAATTAACTGGTATTTTTCAAAACCGGTATTAACCGGTTCTAGAACCCTTATATTTTTTTAGAAAACCGAAACAAAATCGGAACCCTTAAACAAATTAATTTAATAACCAGAACCGGAACCGGAACTGAAACACCCAACAGGTTCCAGTCCCTGCCTTTGTGTAGAAAAAATTATTTTTGTTAGTTATTTTTAAATATAGTAGTAGGTTACAAATAAATAATGATAATAATTACATATAAGTCATTATGTTATACTTATAAAGAAATATTAAAAAATATATAAGTTGTATAAAATACTAAAATCTATAAATGAATACGTAATATTTATAAAAATAATTTTTGTTGTCAATAAAATATAGAAAACTATGATTAATAATTACAATTCCTGTCATAATTCATTTTTTTTACTCACTTTTGTTAGCACTGTTTAGGTTAGGTTGCTGGTTCACTACTTTTTAAAGTAGTTATTTGAAACCAACTTAACAAAATCATTGTGTATTATATTAAACTTTTTTTTGGTCGAAAAGTGAATCGGCCGAAAAGGAAAGGGTACGTTTTTGGTCGTATTAAGATGTATTATTGTATTAATGTCCGCACGCAACTATCTGACTGTGTACGATCAAATGTCTATTTTGATTGATATACGGCAACCACAATTTCGTTATGAAATCTTTTTTCGTTGGTAAAGTATAGTGTTATACTCAATAGTCAAATTATTATAACGAATGTTTGTGTATACACGGATGATTAATAATAAGAAATTCATCAATAATATCACAATTTTTTTTTTTTGGTCCTGGGGGGGATTGATCCCCCCCCCCCGTATGTACGCCACTGCATACAATTTAAAAGTAAGATTATTATTATTATTATTATCTAGGATGTACTAAGCTTGTATTATATTTTAATTTTAAAGCGATTTATGAGTATTTTAAGGGAACGAATCTAGTTTAGGGCCCAATCAAATTTTTTAATTTATTGTTCGGACACCATTCAGAAACTATTTATCTATTTTTTTTTGCAAGTTTGAATTTTTGATTAAAAAAAAAATGAATTCTTATACAAAAATGGGGAATTTATACAAAAAAATAATTGCAGATAGAGTGAAGTGTGTTGAAAACGTTAACATATTTTAGTTAATAATGTTTGCCCAAAAAAGATTATTTATGGCACTAAATGTGTACAATAACGAGAAATGATAAGGACCAGTAAGAAAAGAACACTGGAACTCGGGCGCGCTAGATAAAAACTTATTTATTTATAATTAGTTTTTGTTCTAAAAAATAACTAATTATTGTGGTTCCGTTTGTGTTTTAGTTTATATACATTTTTAACACCAGTTTATAATATAACTGGTTTTAACCGGTTTAAATCGTTACAAATTTATATCGATAATTTTTCTTAAACTTCTAATTAATTTTATTATTTTATATGATTTTTAAGATTAACAAGAATAATTAATTTTAATTAAGTTTATTAAAAAAATGACCTTTTTTAAAATGTGTTTGCTTAACTTAACGTTCAATTACTAGGATCTTGAAATTCTGATTTTATATTTTGCTGAGTTATATAAACTGTTTTATTTGGTGGAGTCTGAAAACAAAAATGGTTTAAAAAATATAAAAATACAATCATTTATTAGAGCATTTAAATAATTTACTTGTGCAACAACAGGTCTTTGAGACATGAGTACATATTTTTGAGGATTTACTGTGTTACTTGTGGTTGCTGCAACTGGTCGACCAATAACTGTTCTAGATTGTGTATCTATATAGATTAAATTTGATATTAATAATTAAATATAAAACAAACATATTTTATATTTAATTTGAACAAATTAATTTACTTGTTTGTGTTACAGTTTGGTTGCTTGTACTTTGGATAATAGTTGTTGTACGAGCTTTACATACAGCAGCATGCAATTGAACACCAACAGATCCAAATTCTTTTTTGTATTCATCCAAACTATCTGGTGGTGAATGAGTTATTTTTAACACAGGAGTCAATATTTTCTGAAACAATACGAGTAAATTTAAAATAATATTTATAAACAAATGTAACTAAACTCAAATAAAAAAATTACACAAAGTAAGTGTTTAATTTGGTTTCCGGATATTCGATCAACATTATTCTGTGTAACTTCTGGTGAATCTAGTCTATCAGATATCATGCGTACTCTGGGAATGACAAATACTTTTATTGTTTCTGTGCCTAGCTCTGCTAAACCTAAAATATTTAATTTGATTTAGTTGAAATTATAAATAATTGATTATTTTTACCTACCTTCAAGTGCACCATACA
This sequence comes from Acyrthosiphon pisum, assembly GCF_005508785.2. Classification (NCBI taxonomy): domain Eukaryota; kingdom Metazoa; phylum Arthropoda; class Insecta; order Hemiptera; family Aphididae; genus Acyrthosiphon; species Acyrthosiphon pisum. Next base: position 58,324,682 of record NC_042494.1, read on the forward strand.
CTGATGGAAGAGCGGTTTTGTCTGAATTTGTAGCATTTGTAAATACTCTAGTTATACGAGTTTGTACATTGTTTGTTGGTGTATTAAACATTTTACAAATTTGTGCCATTAAACGTGAGGCAAAATCTCTCAAAGCCCAATGATTGTCAATTTCTGGTCTCATGCACAATTGTTTACTAACGACACAAGTGACCACAGAAGGGATGATTTCATGCAGCTAAATCATAGTTTTATAATTAAATTATAAAAATTATACAGTAATAACTAATATGTAATTGATATATGTCATCGAACTTACATATTTTTCTAAATAAAGTGCTGGATTATCCAATAATGCTTTGACCATCCTCATTAAATAAATAAGTAATGCTAAATTATTTTGCACAACATTTACTTTTACTCCTTCTGCAATAAATGTACACATGCGAGGTAACATTTCATGAAGGCCCGGGTCAGATGCCAAACTCTGAAGAGCTTCCTGAAAAAAATAATTTGTTTAATTGTATTACATTTTTCATTTGTAATTAATACCTAAGTAAAACTATTTTAAGTTATTGCAAAGAAAGTAAAAAAAGTCGATCTTGTGGAAAGAAACATACCACAAATATTTTTCACATCAGGGAAACCGGAAAACGTATGAATCATAAATATGTTTTTAAAGTAATTTGAAAAATATTGAGTAGCATACTTTATTAAAAGCAGGGATGGAAAACGTTTTTAATTTTTTTGTTTTTGTTTTTGTTTATTGATATAAAAAATATCGTTTTTGTTTAACGTTTTTGATTAACATTTTTAAAAACGTTTATTTTCTATATTGTTTTTGATAAACGTTTTTAAAAACGTTATTTTCCTATTGTTTCCAAATAACGTTTTTGATAATATATTTTATTTTTAATATTATATTCTTATAACTTATAACTTTTAACTTTCAAGTTATAATAGTAACGCGAAATATAGAAATGCACTTAAAAGTTAAAAATTAAAATTAATTATTCTTAAATCTTAATGATTAATATTTAAATTTTAAATCAAAATTATAATTTATTAAAAATTAGAAAATTAAAAATTTTTGATTTCAAATTAAAATGTTTTTAAAGTTAAACATTAAAAAGTAAAGACAAGTGAAATTTTTTCTTTTTCGTGGTATAAATAATTTAATAATGTATAATACTATAATTTATTTTTGTTTTCGTTTTTAATTTTTTTGAATATTTTGTTATTGTTTTTCAGTTGTTTTTTGTTTTTTTCCGTTTAATAACGTATTTTAAAAACGTTTTCCATCCCTGGTTATAAGTTAATACTTAATTTTTTACTTAATTACATATAATTAAAAAATAAAGTAAAATAAAACATAATTTATACTGTATTCAATTGTTTGTACATCTAAACATTTTCTGGTATCTAGTATTAGAATTGATAATTTCTGAAATATATCTACTTTCAAGCAAACAGTCCTAACACAAGCTATATAATATATTATACTTTGTTTTTATTTGTAATTAAATTGTATACCTTTAGAACAAATTCATAATAAGTAACCATAACAACAAATCTTACGAAGAATTTTTCAAAAACCAAATCTTGTATCATATTCATGTTAAAAAAAATGTGAGTCAGTAATTACTCACGGTAATTTATGTCTAAACATCAAAATGCTATTTGTGTAAAACTGGTAATATATTGTATGAAAAAAATAATCTGTAACCAATTGCGGTCATTTAAATAAATACAAAAATATTCAATTTTCTTGAGCCAAAACTAAATACATGCGTGAGCCATTATAGCAGCATAATATAGGGATTGAAAAATAGCAAAAATTATCTTCAATCTCAAAGATATATTGATAAAACTTATATTGAAATTGGTTAAGTAATTTTTTGTTATAATGTATTAGCTCTTAGAAATGTGCATTTGATATAGTAATGCAAGGGGAATACGTATAGATGTTAACTCATCAAAACCACAAATCATTGGGAAATTGAGAAAAAACGAGTATACCGCTATACGGATCATCCTGTAAAAAAAATAGATATCTGTATTTTATATTACATCTATATTAAAATACATACAGCTCTTCTAGATTCATCAGATCCAACACAAGCTTCAGTGATTTCCTTGTAATAAAGTTGTTGTTCAACTGATAACTCATGAGTTGCCAGCTGTTTTACATGAACAGTTTCAACATTGCGTAATTTTTGAGCTTTTCTAAAATAAAAAATAGATTTAAAATTTTTTTTATCCAGGCTATAATATTAAATAGTCACATATATACCCAGTAGATGGACGTCCAGAAACTTCTTTATCGATGGGTTTTTTTAATTTGTTTAAAGGATCTACACATTCAAGTTTTTGAACATCTTTGGATACAGAAGGAGGATTTTCTGGTACAGTTGGTTGAACTCCATCAATGGCAAGCCAGTGGCCTAGAAATTTAGTATAAATTAACTAGGCACTACTTATTAATCCTATTTAATGAGACTAACATCGAATACTGATTTCTAAAGGCAACTTAGCCAAAGGAGCATTAACAAATTCGATAAGATCAATATCTTTATCATCAATGAAATGTAATTCTCGTCCACCACCAGATGCATACCTAAATGGTATATGGTCTTTAGCATGAAATCCATATATAGGCTAAAAATAAAACAATAGTATTTCACAATAATTGTAAATATGTCAAAGAAATTCTTATCTTTCTAATTATTTTACTTATCAGCTGACATTATACATCACATTTTTTATATCAAAATATCAAATTGTGTAATGTGTATTGACTACTACATTACAGAATTTGTGACCAAATATTCACTATTGCAACCATTGACATAATTATATACCATATTATTAAGATTTGATAGAATAACTTATGAGCCTACTTTGTTTCTTATACTAGGTACTTTGGTGGCACGCAAAGTGAGCAGGCCATCGTGTTTTTCAATAAATTCAACACAATAAAATAGTAAAACAAGTCTTAACATAGGGATGCCAGATTCAAAACTTGAACAGAACGAAAAAAATGCATAGCTAGTATAAAACATAGTCAATGTTAAAACTATTTAAATAATCTAAAAAATGTTGTACCTAGAGTAATACTGTAGTAGATATAGGACAGTCTTTATTAAGGTGACTGGTGGGTTATTTTTAACATTGGTTTCCTAAAATATAATAAGTTTTAATTAAAAGTATTAATAAATATATAAGCTAACAACAATTTTTTATAGGTACATAGTACATACTATTTATATTTAATAACAGCTTTTATGTTCTTCTCGACCATTGATAGATACAATAATAATATGTATTATCTATAAATTGTAGGTGGTCACTAGTAATGATAATATCAAATATTATTGCTTCAAAACAAACAATTAGGAATGAACAGTACATTTTGGTATCCCAGAAAAGTTGTTGCTTGTCGGGACAATACAATTAGTTGAAAAACGTGACATTCTCATAAAATACGGAACATTTGGCATCCCTACATAGCCACTTATGTACAATGTCTGTCAAAATAAACTTTTTTTTTTATTATAAGAATATTTACAATCTATACTATATTTCTATATTTGTACAATAACCAAATTTGTGGACATTTTTATTAGAAGTTTGACATACATAAATTGGCGTGAGGAGGGAGACTGTCCAGTACAGAACCCTTAGGTTATTAATTTAATATTTTTAACTGCATTGAGAGGATCTTGACACCAACAATGTTTTCCACAACGAGGTGGATTGTCTGGAATAATTTATTTGTCTAGAGTTGAGATAAGTGTGTTGATTTGAGGGGACAGGTTGATGTTGTATTTTTTGTAGTATTTAGTTGTTGTTTTTAAAATTAAACTTTAATGAAAAAAAAATAATGAATGTTTGGTTCACCCTAAATCCTTGACAAGTGCCCTGGATTCATAGCTTTTTAATAGTAAAATAGGTGTGTGATCAAATTCATAATAAAATAATTATGAGACTAATTACTGTAGAAATACCTACTATTCTATTTATTTAAAGATAATAAACTAATATAATTAGAGTAACTTACTTCAATACCGAAAACTTTTAAAGCATTATCAATGTCTGATGGTAGTAATTTGCATCTATTAGAATGCATCATAAACTTTTTGCTTTCCTAAGAACATAATCAGGAACACATAATATATAAAGTGTATAAACAATGAGCAGTATATTATGTAGTAAATCTATATTACAATCTTGTAAGTTATAGATTATCAATTTATAATTTCTTCTAATAATAAAGGTACATAAAATACAGCAGCAATATTAGCACAATTATGGGTTTACTGGTATTTTGCGCTAGTAAAATTTACTGACAACAAAGTAATATATAATATGAGAAAAAGTGGGGTTGATTTTATTAATTGATCATGAATGATATTCCTACTAGGGGTCATGGTTGTGAACGGGTAATAGAATACACTGGTACACGGAGCCCGGGCACGCGGGTAAAAATTATATTAATATCCGTGTATAATAACCGTGTATATTGCATATTAATTCAGAATTCAAAAATACTTTATGTTACGTTGTGTATATTCAAATAATTGGTTATTTATTAATAATAAAAATTGTATAGCCCTCGATTACTTACCTACCTATTATTTAAGTATGTTATGACCTAAAAGTTTTGCTAAAAAACACAATATAATATGATATGCTTTCTGTCATATTGAGTTCAGAAGTTAAAGAAATAGTTAAGTCAGAACTGCAAAGTAATGAAATATAATTGTATTTAAGTTGTAAATATATGAGTATTTTACCTCATGGGTATTTAAATACACGGGTATACATGGGTATTTTTATTACACGGGCCTTAACCCCGTCTTGTGTAAAAACACGGGTACCCATCTATTTCACTACACGTGTAATCAAGACCTCTAGTTCCTACTACCTATATAAATACAAGTTATATTATATTGAAAAAAAATAGGTACATAAGTTATAAAGATGGACAGATTTTTTATAATAAATATTAAATAACACATTATTCAATGCTATGCTTTTATTTTATTTAATGTATTTTTATATGATCTAAGAAAATTTAAAATATATGGAGTGTTGATGATTAATATTAATATTTTAGTCCATTTATAAATTTCTAGATTTTTGATTTTAAATGCGCTCTTTTCCCTTGAGTAGCGATTAAGTTAAATCAATTAAAATTGTTTGAATATGTACTTACTTGTAACACTAATTTAAGACGATAAGTGGCAGAATCGGATATTTCTTTAGCTGCATCATCGGAGAGATTACCAATACCAACACTTTCCGCAATCACCTTTAATGATTCGGTAGGTAAAGTAGAACCATAGTTTACTTCAATTTCACCCATTCTGATAAAACGCAATAATCCAAATGACTAGGTAATCAAACATTTTAAAAATTATTATAAATTTACCACACTAAAATATAAATCTCAGTTATATAATATACCTAGTTAACTCAAATATATAATAATAATATGATATAAGTATTGAAGTACCAACAATATATCGTATTAGAGATATTTAGGTATATTTTCCCTGCAGCGTCTAGCGTCACTAATGTCGGGACTAAACGAATGTGCGGTTGGTGGTTCCACCCATATTTTGCTATATTATGTCATATTTCATTAGACATAAGTTTTAATTTTCTAATTAAAAATTTTGATCAATAATCCAACTGCCCAGGTGTTCTATCTGCTGAATACTATCACCAGTGGCGTATATTGGGGGTGGGCCTAGTGGGCTGCAGTCCTCCCCCCCCCCTCGAAATTACAGTCTTTTTAAATAGAACAACAATATATTTTATTAGGTACTATTATAAGTTATAATACTTCATAGCCTGTTGAAAATAACAAATACGAATATATTTATAGAAACTGTTAAGTATATAGTAGACAGTAGCCTCTAAATAATAGATCACTTGCTAGTTTCTATCTACTATAGCCTAAAAATTATTTCTATATACCCCACTGACTATCGTAACCTAATTAGTGCATTTTGAATAGTTAAAAATCTTATATATAAAATTCTCGTGTCACAGTGTTAGTCTCGACACTCCTCAGAAACGGCTTGACCGATTTTTATGAAATTTTTTATGCATATTCAGTAGGTATGAGAATTGGCTAACATCTATTTTTCATACCCCTAAATGATAAGGGTTGTCCAGAAAAAAATAATAGAAGTGCTCAAGCAGGGATTTTAATAATTTATGGTAGAAATATTTGTTTATAAATGGTTGCTATTGGTTATATATATAAAAAAAAAAAAATAATAATAGTGTATTATATATTGGTTGACAAATGTTTTTTTGATTTCACTTATAAGAGGTCTAACTTACACAGATTTTTTTTTCACGTTTCTAACAATATATTTTCGATATAATTAAGAAAAATAAAATTTATTGCTTTTGTAAAACAGTCTAATATTTAAATGTATATGTATTTGTATTCAATCAAAGATTAAATACATTATCACTATAATAATTCAATTAATCCTATTTATGTTTGTTTTGCACATATTTCAATGCCGAGAAAACGCAAAGAGGCTAACTTGAGCCGTAATACAAGTTTATCTAGAAACCACTGGGAGAATTAGATTAGACCACTGGGAAGAAGATAGGCTAATTTAAAAAGGGTTAAATTTGGTTTTTTTTTTACTCATCGGATTTTAGTGTGGTTAGGTTAGGTTTTTGTATTAATTGATTATATAAATCCACCGTATGTGGAATTAAGTAAAAACTACAAACTTGGTATAACTTTGATATTTTAGAGTTAAATCATACACTTACGTACAAACAGCACAGGGTCCGCGATCTACCGCAGGTAGATTGCCTACCTGATAATGTACTGCTGTGAATCAGAATTTTTATCCTGGGCAACAGAAAAGTTAAGATAAATCTAGAACATCACACACCGAATATTAAATAACGCATTGAACAAAGTTTGAGTCATATACAATTTGTACATTTAACGGGTAACGAAGTGCACGGGATCAGCTATAATATATATATTTATATATTTAAAAATATGTAAAAACAAGCCTAGCTATGTTATACTATGTTTTGGGAGTAGTATTTCCGTGTTGGAAAAATTGTTAATGGTATTTTTATTATTTTTACTTAATTTAACTGAACAAATTATCAATGTTTATTATTTTTTATCATTTAATATAATTTCTTTTTATCATTTCATATAAAATGTCTGTATTGACAATTTTTTAAACAGTATAACCTATTTGAAATTATTATTATTATAACTGTAGACTGTAGTAATTGATGTTTGTATTGACAATTATTAAAACGTGAAACTTATTTTAAATTATTATTCATATTATTGTATTGTGACAAATTTTTAAAACGTATTTAAAAATTATAAAATGTTAAATTTTTATAGCTAAGGATTGAAAATTTAAAACAACGATTCTCATAAATAGTTCATACTGTAACCAAACATTGAGAACAATAATATATAAATACTATTTATATATAAATCGTTTGAATTGACGTAACTTATTGTAAAAATGTAAAAAAAGGTTTACATTTTTTTCTTATATATTTTCAAACTTACTTTTTATCGACCATTAGTAGCTTAGGTATGTATAGTAAAAGTTAATATTTTAAATATTTAAAAAAAATACAATAATATGTGAATAATATGACATAAATACATAATATAGTAAAATACAAAAATTTGGTTTTTATTTTCATAGTTTTTTTTCTTTTGGTTTTATTTTTCCGTGGTCTTTTTTTCTTTTGGTTTTTTTTTCCGTCTACCGCGATATCACACTAGCAAGTAACATCTGTTGGAGGGATATTTGAAAACAAAGTAACCGTATCATTTTACCACGTTCATATCATAATAAATCGCATATTAAATTTTATCACGATTAAAGATATTTGGCACTAATATATATATAATACTAATAAATAAATATTATAAATAAATAATATAAGTTATTATGACTGTTATTACAAATATTATTTAATAGATAGTTTGAGTCTGTGTACAGACTATTACTTTGTACACACACTAGTACGTAAATAAACTATTCAGTGTTGACTCCATACCAGGGTTCGCAGTTTTAAATATTTTGTTTAAAAACATTTGTTTTAAACAATTGAAATTAAACATTGTGTGTTTAAAACATGTTTTTTATGTTACATATTTTAAAATGTTTTTTATAAATTCTTTTAAAACTTAAAAAAAAAAATAGGTACCTACCATATGTTATTATTTAAATTATTTTTGTAGTAAGTAATAACAACTTATTATATAAATTATGTTAAATTATAATTCAAATTCATTTTTGTTCTATTAATAATTTAACAGTCCAATAAATTTCTATATTATTATTATAGTTTTATTTAAATGGTTAGTAGACAGAAGTACTTAATACAAATTACCCAATTATTTATTTATTTTTAAAATGCAATATGTGAACAGTATGTATATAAAATCATACATATAATGAGTAAATACAGTTTTATGTTTTGATTGTTATGATTTGATAAAATTAAAGTACACAATTATAGATTTCAGCTGTTTTACTATGCTATGTCAATTGTAAGTAAACAATAAAAAAAAATTACTATTTACATATTAACATCACAACTGTCTTCGTCATCATCAGAATCTCAAAATGAGGAATCATCGTCTTCAGGGTTGATCGTCAAAATCACTGGTTCCAGACGAATTTCTCTCACCAATTCCTTTTCAGCATCTTCTTTTTGCACTCTCTCTGCATGCTCAACACATTTCTTCCAGTTATCCACAGTAACATTTTCAATAGCTTCGTGTGTTAATTTTTCAACATCTGCTATTTTAAAAGTTGTGTTTTTAGTGGCTACCTCACTTTTTACTTGTACCCATATAAATTCAATCGGGTTGTACTGGCAGTGATATGGAGGAAGACGTACCACTTCATGACCAATTTTGTAAGCCTCTTCGTCTAATTCATAAACACATTCTTTTTTTTTATTCATTTTAACTTTTTCGAGTAGCTCCACCTTAGTTTCCAGTGGTAAAAACGGGATTTTTTTCTCATTCGACCGATTTTGAACAATTTCTTTTTTTGAGTTGGTCGTTAGCGCTTTATTTAGTTCGATAGAATGGTAACTGGCGTTGTCCATCACTATAACGCTTGGTTCTTTTAGCATATTAAGCATTTTCAAAAACCAATCTCTAAAAATATCGCTATTAATTTCTGAGTGGTAGTCGGAAGATGTACTCTTAGTATTCTTGTATAATAGTTTACATTGAGGAATAAACCCTGTTTTAGCCAAACCGATATGAACAAGGATAAGTCTGGCTTCTTTTCCTGTTGGTATTTTTAAACCTCCATCAATATGACTATCTTGCCATATATATGAGCGTGTATGATTTTGGTTAAGCCAAGTTTCATCCAAATAAAAGATTGGCTTGTCAGGAGTTTTCTCCCTGATATCGTTCATTTTTTGAAGAAACACCAACCTTTTTACAACTATGTCACTTCTTTCCATCAAAAATGTTCGCCCATCGTTACACTTCTTAAATCGGAAGCCTAAATTATGGAAAAGACGTCTGACTGACCTCACTGAACCTTCATATTTAATTTTTTCTACCAATTTTTATCGTACCTTTTGAGCAGTCAGAAATTCACCTTCGTCGTAAAATTCGAAAATTGTACGACGCACAACATCTTGATTAAAATTGTTCATTACTGACATTGGTTTTTTGGTAGACATAGATTTTCGCGGTGAAATAAATTTTCCAGAATTATTTTTATATTCTTTTGAAACGTTCTGTTCAGTTCTAAAAGATACCCCACATGCTTCTGCAGTAATTTGTTGTGTTTTGGAAAAATCTATATTTTTCAAGTTAGATTCAAAATGTAATTTTGAAAAAAAATTATTTACATTCTGAATAATTGCTTTTGTTTGTCGACGATTCTCAAATTTTTTTACCCTCTTTCTTACTGGAGTTGAAGGAAGATCAGCTGCAGTACTCGTTGACGGCATTCCAATTTCATGAATAGTGTATAAGTCACTCATTTTAGTAAAACAAAAATACACTAAATACAATCGACAATAACTATTTATTCAAATATAAAGACTTTGCTCACAGAATTCGATAAACACGATTACACGAGTACGAAACGCTTCTATATACAAACTAAACAGACAGAAACGAACAATGTACCTATGCACAACGTAGGTTCCAGTGCAGGCGTAGGTGACAGTTGGTCGGCGGCTGTTGGCAGGTGTGCATTTACCGTTAACAGTTGAATAAAGATCAAATACAATGGAACCTTTAGTCTGCGTTCACGTAGTAATATGCTAGAAAAAATTGTTTTATTCGAAACGAATTTGAAAATTGCGCGCTATTCATATTACTTAAAATTATGCGCTGACAAAAGTAGGCGGAGCCACCAATCGCACATTCGTTTGGCCCCGACATTATCAATCACCGTGCTGTTCCACTATTTGACGCTAAAGGAAACAATACCTTTAGAGTATTGTTATATTCTTATACTATACTAATTATACTATTGTAGTATTGTATAAACAACTTACTGTATGCCTGTACTCTGTATTCTGGACTGTAGTTACCAGTTTCTTAGTTCATGCCTTTATGGTTTGTAGTATCAATCATGTCATACCATACAACAAATAGTTGGCCAAAGTTGATTGTTGTCTGTTAATACTAACTAAATACTTGATGGATATGTACTTCTGTAGTTCTGTATGCAGTGCTGTCTCACAAATACCTGTTCATATTCATAGTATTGTGATTTGTGATCATAATATTGTAATCTCGAAAAAGCGACAACAAACCACAGAATAAATTATAGATTAACTTACTATCTTAAATCGTGGTACTAACCATGGTTTATAATATAATCTTACGGTTTGTTTACACCGTTTGTTGATACTTGATAATAAAAATAACAAACAATTGAGTAATACCACGGATATAGATACTATGGTTGAACAACGAGCACGGACTACTACCACAGAACAATATAGAATAGACACTCGGTCAGCTGTGTGGGTTTACGTATCCCTACGGTATGAAGTATTGGACTCTATAAATTGTACCGTATCCGTAATCTGATAGAATGTTGGCAACGTGTATCCCTCTTTGTTACGAAATCTTAAAAACGGATACAAGGCAATGGCCAATGGGCATTATTATTATTCTGAGGACTGTGACAATGATGTTGAAATGATTTATTTAAATGATAACATATGCCACGCCCCCCTGGAGACCATGTCCAAGGCCACAGTCACCCGATTTTGCCAATACACGCAGTGTCGTACCCCTGCTACTACTAACGGACTAGTAGTCCGTGACAACGAGCAATAATATGACGGCGCCAAATGTTCTTATCAAGTTACATAAATACATAAATAGTATCCATACAAAAAAAGTCGTGACATACTAGCGCTCCACCGTGGGTAGGTAGCCCGGCTTGGTTACCGTAACTTAATAGTAGTTATAGAGGGCGCTAGTAAAACGCGACTTTTCGTCAGGATTGATAAGAACATTCGGCGCCGCTCAGCGCTTTGATCCAATATGGGCCGTCGTGCAACCATAGTATCTATATCCGTGAGTAATACCACAGAATTCTGTGGTAATACTTAGTGATGGGCACAACCGAGTGAAAACTATCAAAGTACTCGATAGTTTAAACTATCTAATTACTCGGTTGTTTTATAAAACTATCGAACTATCGAAAAACTATCGAACTATTGAAAACTAATCGAGCTATCAAAATTTTTACTTTTTAGGTAAGGTTATGTATTATTTACTATTTAGCCATGATGTTGTTGTCAATGTTGTCATTCGAGATTCGACTATCGAGGCTGGTTATTTCATTTTTTATATTTTTGTCTTTAAAATGTCTATCCCAAATTATTATCAAGTAAATTCGGTCGATAATACCGAAAAATCACTCGATTGTTTTTTTTTAACTCGATGGTCAAAACTAGTTGGTACTAGACGCGTATTTGTATTTATTACCGAATGAAAACTATCGATAGTCAAAACTAGTCGGTGTAAGACGTATGCAACAGTTGCAACAGTTGCAACAGTCTAACATTGTTAGACTACCGAAAGAAAACTATCGAGTGAATTACTCGATAATTTTTAAAAACAATCGATGAATAATAATATCTATTCAATTGAAAAATCACTCGGTAGTTTTTGAAACTATCGATAGACAATCGATAGTTAAAACTAGTCTAATATTGTTATGCCAATAACAAATATTTTTTTATTAAATATAATAAATATTATTTACATAATAACTCAATAGATAAGACACTGATATCTGATAATAAATCAATATATATCAATAATATCAATCATGCGATTTTGTAAACATTGCCCTGTTGGCATATGGCGGTTGAGGCCCTGCCCATACGTAGGTTGCTGGTAGGGTCCGAGTTTGAAACGGTCATTTGCTCTTCCGGGCGGCGACTGCTCAGTGCATATGGTTTAACATAGCCGCCCGTAATCTCGAAATTTTTTATATTTTTTTTCGATTTTTTTCACGTTTTTTTCATATTAATATATTATATACACTACTACAGGTTAGGTGTTAATATATTGTGTATCAGTGCCGTAGCCAGAAAAAAATGTTGGGGGGGGCACTTCATTTTTTTTCTCTAGCCTTTGAAATGCTAGAATATCTAATTATGACCCCTTTGTTCATAAAGTGTATCTACTACTCGTTTTATGACTATATTATATTTATGTTAACAAGTATGGTACCTACATTGGCTACATTTTAATATAACAATGTATTAGTATTATTGTAAACCATAGGTTTATGTATTCATCAATATTATTATCATTATATCAAAATGTGTTGTAAACAAAACATTCCATTTTTGGTTCGAATATTATTTAAAATTTACTATAGTAGAAAAAACAAGACTATATTTAGACTGTTGAAAGCTGGTAGTTTTTTCGTGCATTAAGGTCAATAAGCGAAAAATGTACTTCCAAAAATCC
>NC_042494.1:58339467-58340901 GCF_005508785.2 Acyrthosiphon pisum
CCCAGGGGCGGACTGGCCAGGTGTGCTAGTGTGCCGTAGCACACCGGGCCGGCTTATACGTGTGGGCTGGGCCGTCGGGGCATTTGAAATTGTGAACATTTTACGATATTACCAATACATTTATTTAAATTTATTTTTAAATACGAAACAGTAAAAATTAAAAAACACTGCTATTAGTTGGTACAATGCTACAATAATTTCAAAGTCGAACCATAAGTTTATAATAATAATAATTGTATGAGCATATTAGGTATGTTGTACCTATAGTGTATTATAATTCTTTAAGCAACAATTTTAAAAATCAGTTTCATTCAGAAAAATGGTTAAACACTTTATCTGATTTGGTTGGTACATCGACCGCCAGAAAGTGATTGCTAAACTACAATTATTCAATCATTTGCAAATATTTATAAAATATTGTAGATTTGTTAAAAAAGAGAACAGAATGATGACATTTATATAAAGTTTATATTAAAAGTAATGACTATAATAACGCGACGATTCTGAAATTAATAAAGATGATTTTGGTTTAATAAGAGTATGAATTGCGACAATAAAATAAATGATAAAAACAATAGTAAACAAACATCAAAAATATCAAAAGGATTATATATATTTATGATTTTTATAAAGTGTATCATATTATAACCTATTGTCTATTTATAATTTATACCCGAAAAAGTAGGTATTCATAAAGAAGCTGTTATAAAGGGGTTTGGGCCGTTTAGTTGTATAGAATACTGGGCTGTTTACCTCCCAGTCCGCCCCTGGCTACGCCACTGGCTAACTTTAAAGTTAATCGATTCTGACTTGAGATGACTGACTAGCTAGAGTGCTAGACACTTCAACACGGTTTTCGACATTACACTTTTTACACAAGAAAAGCACTGGACATGTGACGGCTCATACCACTCTACCCGCTGTGTAAGTGGATTGCTCATTTTGGTTTCGTGCAAGTTTTTGCATTTTTTTCACGTTTTTTTTTTTCATATAAATATATATACGAGTATATGACACTATAGTTAAATGTTTTTATGTATTTTATTGGTTAATATTTTATGTATCCTATATATATGTTATTTATTTATTAGGAATTATAATTGCACATTTCCCAAAATGTTATGTTATATTACATATTACATTTGTTTGTAAATTGTATTTATATTGTAGATAGTTTGTATTTTTCGTAAATTATTTCGTATGTTATGTGATAGGGTTTTCACTTATAGCCGTTCAACATTGGGTCTGCAATCCACAGTAGGTGGATTGCCTACCTAGGTGGCTAACTTGAAAGTTAGGTAATCGATTTTGACTTGCTGCTAGACACTCCAACACGGTTTTCGACTTTATACTTTTTACGTAAGAAGAAGCACCGGACATACAACGACACATTCTACTCTATCCGCCGCAGCGGATTGCTAATTTTTTTTCCTC
>NC_042494.1:58344759-58345788 GCF_005508785.2 Acyrthosiphon pisum
TTTAAAATTATTAATAATACTATAGATATAAGTATACCTATAATATGTATGTCTAATATCTAGACTGACAAACCGTCTCCGCTCAGAATCGTTTTTCTTATACAGTGATATTATATCATTGAATTCAAATTTAACACTATCCATTATACAGTGACCCACTTGTAACCTACTGTACAGCAGAGCGACATCCACTTACCCACCTTTTTTTAGATTCTGAGTGGAACGATGAATGTATTGATTTTACAATGATGTGTGTTTTTTTATTTTTTTTTTTATTTTTTAGATTCTGAGTGAAACGATGAATGTATTGATTTTACAATGATGTGTGTTTTTTTTTTATTTTTGTGTCTGTGTACACGATAAGTAGTCGAAATAATGCTTCGATTTTCGACTTCAGTATCTCGTTCGATGGGAAAGTGAATATCGTTGGTGCATTGGGGAGGTCAAAATTTAAATTTCCCAGTGGTTTTCAAAAGCGCCGGGAAAAACAAAAGAAAAATTAAGGAAAAACGGGAATTTTTACGCAAAATCGATTTTTCACAAAATTGAATTTGGTTTTTGGTGTAACTTTAAAAAAAATTACCGTAGATACATGAAATTTTGACTGATTGTTTATCTTAGCATCTTCTATACACCATAACATTTTCAAAATATTTTGATGTATTTTGAGCTCTTAACGGACATTTTTATTTTCCATTTTTTTTTAGTTTTTTTTCTAAAAATATCAATAAAATTTTATTTGTTGGATAAAAAAGCTTGAAAATTTAATAGAAGGCTCCTAGTATATTGTTTCAAAGGCAGATGAAAAATATTAAAAATCGTTAGTCACAGTTTTTTTTTTTAAGCATTTAAAGTTCAAAAAATGACAAAATATGGAAAAATCACGAAATTTGCAAATTATTTCGAGTTATAAATTCATAAAAATTTTTCTTTTTAACTCTAAAATTTTAAAATGTAATACAAGATTCCTTATAGGATAATCTACCTTTACCAAAAAAAAAAAATGTCTATAAGAAACTATCTTAAAAA
>NC_042494.1:58345838-58346095 GCF_005508785.2 Acyrthosiphon pisum
TAGCACAAATAATTATTAAGATATAATCACTAATAATGATTAATCTTTTATTTCTTACCGAAAAATGTAGGTAGGTATTATTTCTATCAATAAAAATTTCGAAAAATAAAATATAAATCCATATTCACTTACATGTTACATAGGCACATATAGTTAAATATGTTATATTTGGAAATTTGGAAATTTGGAGTAGAAAATTCCTTAACTAAGATGAAATGTTGTATTGAAAAACTAGGAATTGGTTAAGGGGGGTGTGG
>NC_042494.1:58346145-58347537 GCF_005508785.2 Acyrthosiphon pisum
AATTCTAATAATTAAATACTGATATCCCTCTTAATGAAGGAGAACTTTCCAATTTTAAATGAAAAGTCATCATTTTTTTAATTCCAAAAAAAATAAAAGAAAACCTCTTAATATATCAAATAATAATAGAGTTGTCTTACCCGTTGTTACTTCTTATTCTCCCCCTAATGGCAGTTATCTAAATAATATCTCTAACCAACACAACCCGATAGTGAATAACCTAAACGATCTTTCTTGGGTACATACATTATCCATAAAATTATCCGAAACTTTAATCAACTCCCCCTCCTTATCCTCTCCTTTCTCCCCCTCTTCCCTTCAATCACTAATTGAGTCTTCTCTAACTTCCTTACTAGCTATACCTAATGTTAAACACTTATCCTAAACGCCAGTACCTAGGATATTTAGTTATCTTTGTATTCTAAGCGTACATCCTTGATTAATTATATTAAGTTTTTAAACATTCCTCCCACTCTCCCTTCTATACTCAACACCCAAGCCGAAACAGTTATAAAAAAAAATAATACATTTTTATTGGAAGCTGGCTTGTAATTTGAGGTGTTATCTACACACATTATTATTTAATTAGATATTATAATCTGTTACTTCTTTCTTTTTAATTACTTTATATTGTCTTACTATATTTTTGTCATAGCTATTACTTGTTTTATTTAATAATTGTTGAGCTATTATAGTTACATACTAAAAGCTAATAAAAAAAAAAAATACAATGTCTAAGACTTTCAGAAAACTTTTAAAAAAAAGTTGTAAAATTGAATTATTGCTTTATTTGTTGCGCGCGTCCAAGTAATAAAATAGTATGCCGAAACGCGGGTGTATGTGATTGATTGTTGGTAATGTATTATATATACGTGCCTCGATCTCATGAAGTGTTGCAAAAATGCAAAGGTAAACAAGTTAATGAAAATAATTAACTGTGGCAAGTTAAGTTAATTCAATTAAATTGTCTTCAGTTAAGTTAAGTTCACGAAAAAAAAAATTAACTAGGTAGATAAGTTTAAAGTTGAGATAGATAATAAAATTAACTTATCTCAGGTACCTAAGACATTTTTTTCAAGGTACAATATTTTTAAGTCATAAACTCCCATACTAATTTGTTGTGTACAAACATTTACCAAGACGTTTAACACTATGTAAAAAATTAGATTATTATAATAATATATAACTCGAAAATAAATTCGACGAATCAGTATTGTCTATATTTTCAACTATAGTTGATTACCTACGCATGACTGAAAAGAACATTAACTGCACGACAATGATAATTAACTATAAAAAGTTAAGTTACAACAATAAAACTTTTAAGTTTTAACTGAATAAGTTAATAAGTAAAAAAGGTGGGGTAAGTGGATGTCGCTCTGCTGTACAGTA
>NC_042494.1:58349844-58350817 GCF_005508785.2 Acyrthosiphon pisum
AAATAAAATAGCTAATTTATTAAAAACTCATTAAATATGCGTTATTAAATATAACATGTTATATGCATTTATGAACAAATATGGAATATAAAATTTTCGGGAGACCTTACGGTCGGACATCTGACTGAAGATGATAGTTCAGTGTTACGGGCGCGGGAGGGCCCCGTCGGGCAACGACGCCTCCCACCGCGGGCGACCAGTGCTGGCTTGCTGGCGCTTGGTGGTCCGTTGTCCGTAGGAGTTTCGTAGTGGCGGTATTCTAACGAATACTTTGTGGTTAAGTCAATTAAGGCTAGCGTATAGCTCCCGCTGACAGGCGAAGACCTCTGGTGAACGGCCGGAGCGGCCTCACGGTGCGAGCCGAGGAGTCGAAAACGGTTTCTCCCGGGCGTACAGCCGCTATACCCCTGTAGTCCCTCAGGGGAGGTTGTCTGTTACCATATACAGTCCGAGTGAGGATAGCACTCAGCCATACCAGGCGAGACTCAGGAAGGCACACGGCCTGTTCTCATGGTACGGGTGCTTCGGCCCCGGTGCTGGTGGTTCATTCGACGACCCACTCGCGGCTTGGCGCCCAGGCGCCTTTCCGCGGGTGAACCTCCGTGGCTCTCGACTAGCGCACAGCGCTAATGTGAGGTCCTCGGTTGTAGCCGAAAGGCACCAAAACCCGGGAGTCTTCGTGCTTCTGCATACCCTGAACAAAAGGGCTGCGCACGCCTATGGTGCGCAGGGGGACGGAGCTCCTCTACTATTTTAATTTTTTTTTTGCGTACCCCAACTATTTTTTTTTACTTGGACGGGGGGACGGACCAAACTAATGTCCAAAATAATTTTTATTAAAATTTGGAGTGGATTTAAATTTTTTGTCAAAGATAAACCTAATGAATACCTAGGTAGTAATTTTACATTTTTTAATATAAAAATATTTTTCATCCTATTTATGGTTTTGACTAGTAATGTTTAATCTTTTTGA
>NC_042494.1:58352061-58352741 GCF_005508785.2 Acyrthosiphon pisum
CACGAGGCTGCGTTGAATAATTTTGCACTTGGAACGCTGTTTATAAATCGTTGGATTGAGCTCCTCTACTTAATAATTCCCAATTCGAGCACTGCTCATGGCTAATAATAATATAGTAAATTAATAGTGCATTAGTGCGACATTCTTTGAACTTTTTTTCTGATAGAGGTAGAAAAACTTGTTGTGAATCTTCTATTGAAATGTCCAATGCTAGCTATGAAAAGGAAAAATTTATTAATTTCTAACTGATAAATAAATTACGAAATTTGAAAAAATTACCATGACTATAAATAGGTCAAAAAGTGTCAAAACAGAACATTTTACCATGTATAGAAAATGCTAATACATAAATATTTGGTGAAAATGTCGAGTGTTTACAATTATTCGTTTTTAATAACAACAAAATATCAAAAGTCGATAGATGGAAATTCGGTGAATCGTGAATGGATAATTTACCGGTGAAATCCAATATCGTAAAGATTTTAAATTCTAGCGGTCATAAAAAAATGAATAGTACCTACTTTCTGATAATTTTTTTTTTTGTTTAATGTAGAAACTATTTTGGGAGGAATCTTCACTTAAAATGTCAAATGTTAGCTATGAAAAAAAAAACTTTTATGAATTTCTATCTGAGAGATAGCTTAAGAATGTATAGTTTATATTAACAAGAAAATTTTAAA
>NC_042494.1:58352841-58353076 GCF_005508785.2 Acyrthosiphon pisum
CGATTTTCATAGGCCATGGTAGATTTCTAGGCACTGAAACTGGACTTTTAAACTTTCCTGCCTTACAAACGAGACCACCATAGAGCCAGGCCTTATCAGAAATTCTTATCATAAAATCTCCTTCTATGTAAGTGTGGCATATATAATTCGACTGTGTCTCCAAAATCAGTATTCACTTACAACTAACACGGGGGGCCCGGGGGTCTAACTTTATTTTCGTTCTTCAGTTACCGAC
>NC_042494.1:58353176-58354174 GCF_005508785.2 Acyrthosiphon pisum
GCTACCAACGTGGTCGGCAATCCGTGGATTGCATAACTGGTGATATACGCTTCTCATTATGTCTGCGATTCGATTGCCTATCTATGTGATTTGATGACTGATAGCTAGACAATCGAATACATCAATCGACTCTACACTTTTTAACAACACAGTAGATCGTATCCAGCCTATCCATTTACAACGTTTGTGACGGATTACTAGACGCTCTAATAGCGTTTTCGATTTGACAAAATAGTGTGCACTGAAATTCCACTGGCACAGAGCAAGTGTTGCATGAAAATTGCATAGTTTCTTATAAATCGAATACATTTATGTGTAATATTATAGAAAACATAATATGTTGACATGGAAAGAAATACAATTGTCAATAGGGCCGCCGTATTTTGTTCCCCGTTATCGAGAAAAACGGTTCATATTTATAAAATGCACTCATTGCACTGACAAAATCGGCGGTGCAGAAAATGCGCACTCAGTGCGCACGAGTGTTGTCAGTACAATTAAATCGAATACAAAACACCGCACCAGTTCACTGAATATTGGTCAAATCGAATACGTTTTTGCACTCAGTGCGCACCGAGTGCAAAAAGTGCGTCAAATCGAAAACGGTATAACTTTTAAACATTCCCGTAAAAACGTCAAGCCTTATCTCCAATCCATATCACTAATCCTTATCACAAATCCTACATTTTCGTCTTACAACTTTACTGTCGTGACTTTTATAATTCCAACGACATTGTCTCCAAAATCGGTATCCACTTTCAGCGAGTCCAACGGGCCCCGAGTTACACTTAGGGCCAGTTATACCGCCTACGGTTAAACTTCGATTAAGCTTAATCAGCTGTTAACAGATATTTTACCGGGAAAATTCGGCCGATTAAACTCCGGTTAACTTTAATCAGAGATGGTACAACTGGCCCTTAGAGCTAGTTTTCAATATTTTTTTAATATCTATTATTATTTATTATTTATGGTATTTTTTATATTTTATAAACGTTCAA
>NC_042494.1:58354224-58373051 GCF_005508785.2 Acyrthosiphon pisum
TTACGATATGGCGAGATATGTGCAAATATGTAATTTGGTAATGTGCAATGGAAACTGTCGCATATTTATCCAATTTTTAAGTGTAAATACTCGACCGAGTATACTCGCACATGCGTAGATAGCGCATTTTGTCCAGACTCCAGCTGATGACTCGTCGCTTAAATTATTATGTATTTATGTATTTATATATTTTATGTGCGTCAAATTGTTAACAGTTAATACGGGCAAGATGGGCATCATTAATTTGTTTACGCTATAGACGTATATCATAAATATCTTCATATTATATCTGATGTCTATAGTTTACACGGACAAGTCACAAGATGACTTCATTCGCCATTCTCATACACTTGTGTGTATCAATCTTTTAAATCTATAGCCAAATAAACATTGAATATTGTGTTAACTTGAAGAATATAAGGACGGAAAACTGAAAAGTAAGTTAACCAATTTGTATTGTAAAATAAACGGTATTTTCCTATCATGTGTAGGTTTAATTTGGCATAATAATTATCATCAACTTCTGTGGTAATGTCTGGCTTATAGAATTTTTGTGTTAATTTTAGTTTTGATATTATCATTTATTTGGATACATTTTTCTCTGTACCCACCACAGATATAATATATCTATGGTACCTAAATTATGTTATTGTATTAATTGTCGTTAGTTGCTTAGGGGTATATATTAAGTAAATTACACCTAACTGTTAGTTGACTCTTGGTCCACTTGACCGCTATGGTGCAATACAAATTAAAAATACGAAATATTATATTATACCTATTAATTATATTTTAATCATGTAAATTATATAATACAGATCATAATTACAAGATCTAACAAAAAAATCAAATGATAATTTAAAATACTTATAAGTTACGATAATTTACACTACCTATATTTAATATTTAAATTATACTTAAAATGATTTAAGTAACACTTAAATTTAATTTAATATACACAATTTATAAGGATAATTTTACGGTAATAATCAGGAATGATTGCAGTCAACAGTCACATATTAATTCATAATACAAAATTATTTTTTGCTTATATTCAACTAATTTATTTTATATATTTACTATATTTTCAATTGAATCACATTTAAAAAAAATAAATGTTATAAAATAATATCTTATATCCATATAAAATATCGTGAGTTTGCTTGAAACCTTATTTTTTTTATATATTATAGGTAGGTCTTAGGTACTGCTTAATTTGAAATTAACAGTTTATCATTTTCTGAGTTACAAAATATCATCTTAGTTCAAATACCAGTATTAGCACTTATGTAGTGTACTAAAACTATAAGTACTATATCGCCCATAGAATTTATGATAAAATTGAAAATACTTTTTAGTTATTCTGACCCATGCCCAACATAATTAAATGTTTATTCAGTAGCACTAATTTTGTGTGGTTAACTTTATTATTGGAGTGAATTAACCTATTGTTAAACTTAAAGTTAAGAGAATTATTTGTGTTTGTACTATGGCTTTTTTATAAGATATTTACATTTTCTGATATAATAATATATAGTATTTTTAAATTTTTATTTCTTACATACATACAAAAATAAGTTAAGGATATGTGAATCATGATCGTAACAAACATATCAAACTACCTATCAAAGTTTCATTTTTATAATTATCTTCACTAATTTCCTTAAAAATAACAATGATTTACAATTCTGTGAATGAGTCAGTGCCATGGCTGCTCGTTCCATTCCATCTGTAATTTTGATTGACTCCAACAATTTAACCACCCCATAACAATCTAGGATGAGGCAAATACACCCATCAGCCCCCTACTAATGACATCTGTTTTACAATTCACTTTTGAACTAAAACGGTGGTAAAATAAACAGTGATAATATAACAATTTGTTAATCAATACTGGGATCAAATATAATGATTCAAATACATTGGATACCACTTCCTAATATTATTATTTTTTTTATTTTTTTTTTTGAATGCGTTCTATAATTTAGTACATTAAAGGGTACATTTAGGTACATTTAGGCTTAAATGCTAAAAATTGTAAACTAAGGTAATACATTTGACATTTAGAATTTTATATTATTTTATTATGTTCATAGTGGAACGTGATCCTAATAAAAGAAGAGTCAAACCTCCTGCTAACCCAGAATTGGTACATTTGGATGATATAGATGGTGAAAGTTCATCTGATAGTGATTTCCGTATTGAAGACCACTATGTTAATAGTGAATCAGATTCCGATAGAGCTTCAAATTTCACTTTTACTGATGGTATGTTTAAAAAATGTTTTTATTGATTTTACAGTATAATATGTAATTATTATTATTTTTTAATTCCGTGTAAATATCTATACTTTTGTACATATATATATATATACTCATATTTTAAAAGATGATGGTAATCAAGAAGAAGCTGAAAAAGATGATGAAGATGATATTAGATGTAATGATAGTAATATGACTACTGATGTCACAGATATCGTGACATCCAATCAAGATAATTCTAGAAAAGTATAACCTAACTGATTTTTATATAATTGACTTTGTATTTTAAAATATTAACTATTTTTCAGGTGAATTTAAGAGAAATAGTGAATAATATTCATATTTGTAGTATTTGCCTAGGCGATGCCAGTGATGACGTCAATGAATTAATAGATTGTGATGAATGCGGTATATCAGTTCATGAAGGTAAATACTTATTTAATAATAATATAACTATTATGTATATAAAAACTATTTATTTATAGGTTGTTATGGGGTTCATGATTCCGGAAGCATAAGTTCATCTGTTTCATCCTGTTCTATGGAACCATGGTTTTGTGAAGCTTGTAAAGCAGGCATAGAAAATCCTACTTGTGAATTATGTCCTAATTTTGGTTTGTAAAATATTATATATTTTCTACAGACTATACATCTTTGCAGCTTTTGAATTAATACATTTTGTTTTAGGCGGAATATTTAAGGAGACAGATTGTGGAAAATGGGTACATTTAGTATGTGCGTTATATGTCCCTGGTATAACTTTTGGCGAAGTAACAAGTCTCAGTAAAGTTATGTTATTTGCAAATACTACACCTCGATGGGGTAATAAAAGATGTACTTTGTGTAAAGATATGAGATTTAGTTGCACTGGTGTGACTATTGCATGTGATGCTGGGATGTGCCGATCTAATTTTCATGTTACTTGGTATGATAACTGTTATTTAATTAGGAAAACGAAACAAAACCAAAATAATAATTGTATAAATCTTTATACAATATCATTATCATTAATGTATTAATGTCTCCTCTCCTGAACTAATTTAAAGTTTACTTTTGTTTAACAAGATATAGTCTAGGATATAGGTCTCAACATGGTATAGTAGCTAAACTAAACTTATTAAGCTATATTTATTATTTATTTTTAACTTAGTTAAATACTAATAGTAATCTTATTACTAATAAGTATTAACAAACTATTAACTAAAAAAGTTTTAACTTCAACTATCTAATTTGATTCAACTAGGATTTACCTTTTTTATGACTGTCTCTATTGTCAATCAGCCAGCACTCACTTCTACCTGGTTCCTCAAGCTATCATGACTCTAAAGCTATTATTTTATCACCATAGCTATTAAACACACGCATACACACATGCCACCATAGGACATGAAAAAACCTTGTATAGTGATAATTTGTAACTAGACTCCAAAATAGAATAGTTAAGACTTTACCATGTTGACAATATACATATTACACATAATTATGTATTAATGTGAAATTGTTTTTATGAGTATTTAAAAATATTAATTAGTGCTCAACAAGAAGGTAGTTTATCAGAGGCAACAAGTCCGGAAACTGACCAAACTGATCCATTTTATGCTCATTGCAAGTTACATGTTGACAAACTGGTAGCAAAGTTAGTATATTTGTCTTTAAATATATATATATTTTTATAAATGATGTTAATTATTGCATACTTAAATTAATTTATCATAATAATGTGTTTCGGATTGCCCAATCTTGTTTTAGATTTAATGTATTATTATTATTTATGTTCTTTTTTTTACATTTTTGTTATAAATAATATATATTTATAAATTTTTAAGGAAAAGAAAAAGAAATTGGGAAATACTACAATTACGAACAAAACAAATGAAATTATTGCGTGAACAACAGTCTTCTGAAAAATCAGCTACATGGCAACGTAATCAGCGAAGGCTTGAAAAATTACGATCTAAGTATTACGAAATGAAAAAAATCAGTATAACTGAGTTAAGTAAGTAACTTACAATTATTTATTTCTATTCAATTTATGCACATAATTAATTTTTTTACAGCTTTTAAATCAAAAGTGCCTCGTCCAATTACAACATCAGCTTCAGCATGTCGAGCCCTTTGGCTAAAAGGTGGTTTAATGGGTGTAAATATGGCTTCCTGCGAGGCTATTGAAGCACAAATAAAGGCATTACGTGATGTACCAAAAAAATGGAATGTACCTACTACATTTAGGTTAGATAAAATGTCTCATGTATTTTCTTCTTAGTTCATATAATTATAAATAATTTTGTTAATCATTTTAAGTTTGGAATTTGTAAGTTATTTCATGGATAGAAATTTAAGATTGACTGATTTGAAAAATCAGCTACAACATTTTACTGACCAAAACAACAAACTTCATGATGAACTAATAGTTGTACAAAAAACATATGATCAAGTAATACAATTATTAAAAAATATACCTACATCAAGTTGTACAAATATTATATTTTGATTAATTTTTTTGTAGGAGTCCAAAAACAATGAAATTCAAAAACAAAAACATTTAGGACTCAAAAATATTATTACAGCATACCATAATGTCATTAAACTTTGTAATCCTAATGCTAATATTTTAGATGTAGATATACTTACTAAAGAAGTTCCAAACGATCATAATTCCTTTAGTGAGTTTAATTTATTTTACTTGGAAACTTACTAATCATTAATTTGTAAACAAATTCTGGATATCTAATTTATATTTATTTATTTTGTGTTTAATTTAAATTTAATTATTTTCATTTAGTAATTAACAGTTCAACTCCTCCTGCAGTCTTAAAATCAGGTATTGGAATCTCTATCAGAAATAATGATGATTTAGAAATTCCAGGTAAAACATGCTTTTATAGTTTATTGTGTCATGTTTGATTTTATGGTATGTAATTAAACTCAACAATTTTTTTTTCAGATAATGTGGCACCATTAGGTTTGTACAACAAATGTGGTATTTGCGGTCGTACAAATGATCAACATTTGCTGGCGAAATGTGACACATGCTATTTATACTATCATTTGGGTTGTTTAAATCCACCCTTGACTAGAATGCCCAAGAAAACAAAATTATTTGGATGGTAAATATAAATATTGAATATTTTAGAAAAGTTATATTAAAATATATGGTATAATTCAGGCAATGCAGTGAGTGTGATAATAGTAATTCTAACTCTGAACCAGAAACGGTTGATCCAAATGCTCCTAGAAAATTAAGATATGGTGGAAGAGAGCGATCTGTATCAGACAGTCATAGATCTTCATCTATTGCTAATGATGTAAGTATTACGTTATTTAATAAAATCAAAGTCTTCTTTATTCAATCAAAAATTAATTAATCATATATTAGTTACAGGATATCAATAGTCTTACAGAACAGCATAAAATGCCTGGAGTATCAAGTAAGTGTTTAAAATATTTAAAATATTTAATTATGATGGCCATTCTGGCAGTTGATAATTTTGTAATAGACTAAATATTAAGCTTCCTGAACAATATTGATATCGCCAATTATTTTTTTAAAAAATTTACATATTGATAATCATAATATATCGTTCACCATTGAATATAATATCATAATCAAAATTAATTTTTAATGGCATTTGGGTCATTGGGTATTCAGGTTACCGGAAACAAACTGATTTATAAATACTTATTAATTTGAAATATTGCCATAATCTTTTTTTTTGGATAATCTATTGTTATTCAATATCGCACTAAAAAAAACGGTATCGATATTCAAAAATATATTGTTGTAGAAGTTGGCTAAATATGATTTTTATTAATGACATTGTTTGACCTTAAATATTTTTAGAGAAAAAAAAACATGAACGGCATAGGGAAAGATATTCTCCAGAGATAATAACAAAACGAGTTAAGTCTCGCAAACGCAAACACAAGCATCATAGGGATAATAATATTTCAGGATTTGAACCAGCTAATGATTATTCAGTTAATGAAGCACCCCGACAAGGAATTAAGCTATTTGTAAGATTTAATAACTTAAATAATTTCAGACTCATTTTAAAATTATATATAACTGTTTAGATTAAATCTGTACCAAGTGCTAGTGGAGTTAAGACAACATCTTCACAATTACTTATTGCATCACCAGTAGACGAAACACCTCAGATATCTACAAAACTCAAATCAGAAAAGAGTGTTGCACCACTCAGAATAACCACAACATTAACAGATATTAAATTGACTCCTAAATGTAACACTTGTCAAACAACTGGAACAAGCATTACAATGGTTCAGTAAGTATTATAAAGGCAGAAATATTTTGGTTATTAATTTATAGCTGAAATATGATGTAAAGGAATAATAGTTTATTTTATTTTATAATTTTCAATTAGTTGTAATGTTGTATAACAAGCAATTTTAAGTATAATTGTTCACATTTTTAAAAAAAATCAATCAATTTTATTGCTTTTAGTTTCTCAACAATATCAAGAATATGACAAAGCCTTTGTTCAATAAAACTAATGTGTGTTAAAATTATTATTAGTATTATACAGGGTGTAGCAGAAAAACATGACAAATAAAATAACTTAAACTAATCAATATTTAAATATTTAAAAAAAAATAATAATAATTTATAGACGCTTCCTGTACTACAAATACAGTATAACATTTTTTTTTATATATACCGAAAATTATAAATTCAAAATAGTCAATTAGTAAATCTATTTTTTGGACACATTTTAATGGTAAAAATATTTATTTCAGGGAAGGTGTTTGTTTTTAACAATTTTTAAAATTTCAATATTTTTTAGGAAGAAATTAATTTAAAATATAAAATTTTTTCAAAATATTCTTTTTGGGAATTTCCTGTTATAAGTATATTTATCTTTCGTTTAACTAATAAATATTTTTTTATTTTAGTCTAGTCTTTCTGTTATTATCCTTTATAGTAATGGATCACTTTTACTAAGTGGGTAAAATTTTTTGAAATTAAAAAATCAAACTAAACTTTAGGTGTTCAGTTGGAGTTTGAAAGTTGAATCTAGTTTCAAAAAAATTAAACCAAACTCGAATAGAAAGTTTGAAATCCTCTAATCAATCCATACTCCTAAGAAATTTACGAACTCCAAAAAAAAATTTGAACGAGTCAAAAGTTGCGTACAAGGAATGTTTCTAGAATTTATTTTGATTATTATTGTTATTTTTAATTGTAATATTACAAAAATAAAATTAAAACCATATTATTTTCCAAACAGCAATTATTTCTTTTGTTATTGTATTATTTATACTTTATAGAGTATCTGACTAACATATAATTATTTCGACTTTGTATTGTTTACAAAATCAATGCCTACGGGTTTAGTTAAATGTTGGTCTAAATTAAATTTAAGTTTTAATCTATATGAAAAATTAAAAAAAAAAAAATTTTTACCTAATTATAAATAATCAAATTTTAAATACCTTTACTTATTTGATTTTATATACTTTATTTCTACAGGTGTGATGAATGCAGTAAAAATTTTCATTTTTGTTGTCTTGATCCTCCAGTAAAAAAATCACCAAAAGTACGTGGGTACTCATGGCACTGTGCTGAATGTGATCCAACGGTACATCAATTATTTCTTTAAGTCTACCATTAGTCTTTATATAAATATTTTACCTGAAAAACAAGAATAAAAATGTATCTACATTTATTCACCATTGAGTGTATACTCCATTTTAAATAAGAATAAACCAGCTGGTGGATAAAAATTGATCTTAGTTTTGATTCTTCCAAAAATAAATGTCTGTAATAACTAAATGACTGTTACGGTTGCAGCCAGTGATAACTGATTGTCATTACCTATTGCAGCAAAGTATGTCAAATTGAGGAGATCTGATGTCCTTACACAAACAATCTGTCATACACTAAATGGTTTATTCTTATTAAAAACAAAGTATAATAGTTCCAGGGCTTGGAACTTCATGCATTTGCAAATATTTTGGAACGTGCATATTATTCAAAATTGTATTCAATACTAATTTATTTCACAATACATAAAACTCAAATCAAAAAAAAATTAATGTTACATATTTTTCCATAATTGTATCAAATTGTAATGATTTTACCCATTTAACGTTTTCATTCATACTAATAAACATTTTGTTAATAAATTGACAAAAAAAAAAAATTATCAATCAAATCAAATTTTTAAAATTAGTTCTTTTGATTACCCCTATCTATTTTAAATTATAATATAGATTTAATATTCATTTTTGTTGATTTGCATTTAATGTTGATATTTTACGTTTAATTAAAAATAAAAAAAATTTAAATAGTAATAAAAACAAAAAGTACATATTATTAAAATATTTCGATAGTTATGTATTTTTTGGAGTTCATTACTATGTAAATGCCTAGGTATTTTATAAAATAATTAAATAGTAATATACTGCATATTATTTATTATTTTTTAGCGCATAATGTTCCGAGCCCTGAATTAATAACAAATGGTTATTTAGTTGGTAATTGTTTAAAGGTAATTTTTGGTTTGACAACTTGAAATTTACAAATAGTATACATTTTTAAGTTAGTTTTATAATTTATCTATTTAATTCAGTGGTGGCGTGTAATAGTTAGACATGGTAATGCAATCAAATTTAAGTATATTGTTCCATCATTGCAACAAAGAGTAAATATGTATGTATAATTTTTGTTTTATGTATATATGGTGTAGTATTTATGTTATTTTTTTAATAGTTAAGTTTTTAATAGCATTAAATTACAGCTGATGCGTTGTTGGTAGCTTAAATGTGTGAATTGTGAGATATAAACTGTGACAAAATCCGACTGTCTTAGCCTTTCCACCGTCTCCTTTTTGCCAAGTTTTATACATGAAAATAAAACATGGTTTTCTATGTATGCCATCATACAGACATACACTATAGGACACGCACTCCAATGCTGTTCTGATTTCTATAAACAAATTGGATTACCCAATTACTGAATGAAAACTATTATGCAAATTTTCTCAGATAACAATAAGATTTCCTTAACATAGTTAAAATTATACTAAACATTTATATTAGTATATAATTTTATAAACTTTTCTTTTTTCATATTATTCTAAAGAGTGTGATCCCATTATCGCTCATAGACACGAGCCGCCACTGATTTAATTACTTATATAATTTTAAAGAATGGAAATACTAAATCATTAATTCAGTTATATATTAACTATAAATATAATACAAATAATTTACATACTAGTTATTCTTATGTATGTAGGGTATGGTACCATATTAGTGGGAGTGTTATTTATAATAGTCCGGCTCACGAAAAATGAACGATAGAGGTCGATGAATGAAGTTCAAGTATTGTCAGAACCACCAGGGGTTCTCAGATTTATAGTATTCTTTGTTTGTGCATTTGCTAGCTGCAGATAGGTTACAATTTTAAAAATTGTACCTGTATGTTTAATAGTCACTTATTAAAAAACGGCCACTGGGAACTTTGAAATCAACGTTCACTTTTCGTTAGCCCGACTATAACTATTGCATCAAATTTGTGTAAATATCACATTTTGCTTAGTTTATGTTACTAAATTATTTATAGACAACATGAATTGTTATATACGTGAAATATGGTACAATTAAACTTTTAATAATAAATTTGGGTCTAAATACTAAATGTTCCAAATTTTTAAATTAATTTATTGATTTTTATTGCCTTGCCAATCTATGATTTAATAATTATATTGTTTAGTTTAATCGGTAAACATAATCAATATGAATAAGAATATAAATTTAGGTTTAAGTAATATGCTTGATTTTTTTTATTTTACATAATAAAATAATATTTGATAAATATATTTCAGGACAGTGACTCTTCTTAAAAATATTTGGAAGCACAAATCTTCTACATTGTTAAGTACCAATGATTTCAATGATTATTTGTACTCAAAATGGTTTTAAAATATTTCTTACTATTGTATTTTAAAGTTCAATTCCTCATAATGTATTAATATTATATAAATAATATATATAAATATCATAATTTTTTTTTGATTCAAGTTCATTTAAGTATCTAAAGGTAATACTCATATTTTATTAGTGTACAACATTACTATGTATTTCAATTTTAGATTTTCAAAATAAAATTAATTAACTAAGTATGAAATGTGAAGTACTTTTTCTACTTCATAAATTCCATAATTAATTTTAAGAATACAGATATTTTTTGTATTCTAGAATATACTTATTGTGAGAAACTAATAATTTCTTTTTTAAAATACATATGTTTATGACAATTTAAATTATCCATGTTCCTATTTATAGTGGCATAGGTTATGTACTTTTTGAACCACCTAAAATTGTACGTGGATGGGTATGTAAAAATATTTATTCAGGATAATTAATACTATTAGTATAATAGAGAGTTGGTACTTACGTAGTTACCTAGATATTAATAGGTAAATATTTACATGAATATATTTATAACTTTATATTATAGCATAGTTAATATTTTTATTAATTTTAAATAGTGAGTTTCTTGGGGTTGATATTGATGTAAGTTCATAATCAAGTTATAGATGAATTTGCCAGCACTAAATCTGTATTATCAGAATGTAACATAATATTGGGTCAACTTTGTTTATTTAAAATTAATGACAGTTGATGTTGATTTATATTCTGTTTTTTAATTGTTTTAATAATATTTTGTGTTTATATAAATAATAGTTTGTAAAATTAGTAATATTGCCATATTATATACTTTATGATAGAACCAATATACTTTATAACTATTATTAGCCATCAGGGAGGATATAACCTATTTACATTTTTGTGAAAATTATATATATTTGGTATGGTAATGCCATTGGAGGCAGATAAGCATATTGGGAATTTTTTTAATTCCAAAAAGAACAATTTATGAAATTCTTTTATTAAATTTTCAATTTAAGTAATTTTTAACCAGAAAATAATTAGCAGATGTTCATGTTTTTGATAAATTAGTGAAAACATGAAAATGTTGACCACGCGGCGTTATAGTTAGGCTATTTCTCTACACCACTGCCATGGGTACATTCATCTGGTTTATCGTGGGTAAATACTTAATATCTTAATATCTACATCAATGTCGTACAATATAAAAGTATAATGCAACATTTGTATTCGCGTCAAAAACAACTAAATATCATTATTGATAAATGTATTATAATGAATTAAAATAGTAATAACATCGATTAAAATGTATACATAGATATCCCACAGCTATACAAATAATATAATAGCCGTATTGCCGTAATTAGTAGGGCAGACTCTCAAATTACTGCATTAGTGATGTACTGATGTCAATATCTTAGAAACACAATGAAAGATATTAATTAACATTATCTTTAATCATGCTAGAAATAATTAAAATCATAAATAGGCAGTGAAGAATTCATAGGAGTGGCCGTGTTAGTGATCATAGCCCGCATATTATCCAAATACCTGTTTTGGAATTTTTATAGAAATAAACTGAGATTAGGACACATCAAACAAGACGTAGAACGTAAATTTGACTTTGACTTCGTAATTCTTCTAAGTAATTTATTAAAAAGCTAGTTATAATTTTTGTTACCAATTAATTTTTAACTAGGGCCCGGAATTAAACGTATGCCTTAAAAACGACAAAAAGGTGGGTAAGTGGATGTCGCTCTGCTGTACAGTACAGTGGCGGATACAAAAGTACACAATTGGCTAAACATAGTATAAAACAAAGGGAAACTACGGTCATTGGGCGGTGGGGGGGTGTATGGTGGATACGCAACTGGTACAGTAGGTTACAAGTGGGTCACTATAGTGGCTGATATTAAATTTGAATTCAATAATATAATATCATTGTATACATAGGTGCAATTTCAAATTTTCACTTTGTGGGGGGAGGGCTGACTATATTAAAGGCAAGTAGACCATTGCAATATAGCATTTTAAAATTGTATGTCGTAGGTTTTAGGGGGCTTAGCCCCCCCCCCCCAATTTGGGCCTATGATTGTATACGAAAAACGATTTATGAGTGGTGACGGTTTGTCTGTGTGGATATTTTATATTATATTTATATTGTTATTACTTATTATTAAATACGGTAGCCGGTAAGTTGAATTAATATTATACAATTTCAACAAAATAACTAAAATCGTTATTCTTACTTTCTTAGTTATTTAGTTTGTAATTTCCTCCAAATTTGAACATAAAATAACTATAGAAAAATATATTTTTGAGATTTTTTGATTACAGAATAACCTACTTACGTGGAACCTTGTTGTAAGTTTTCAATCCGTAGCTATAAAATTTAAACATTTTATACATTTTTAAGCAATATATCAGGAGCTTTGTATTAAATTTTGACGCTTTTTGGCCCAACAAATAAAATGTTATTGATATTTATAAAAAAAAAAACTAAAATAAATTGAAATTTGAAATTTTCCGTAAACAGCTCAAAACAAGTCAAAATATTTTTAAAATTTTATCAAGTATAGTAATTGATAAAATTAACATATGATATAAATTTCAAGTATCTACAGTTATTCATTTTGAATTACAAGTTACAACAAAATAAGAACATCGCTACATGAGAAATCGAGTGAATATCCAATGTTGTAAACATTTGAACTTTAAACGCTCATAAAAATTTTATTTGACTTTCTTATAGACATTTTAGATTCTAAGCAGAGAGATGGATGTTTTGATTTTACAATGATAGATATGCGTTTTTTTTATATATATATATTTTTTATTATTTTTTTTGTGTTCGTCACCACCGTTTGGGACAGTAAAACTGCTTTGATATTCTTCAAAAGTATCTTGTTCGATGGGAAGGTGAATCTAATATTGGTGCATTCAGGTCAAAATTTGAAATTCCCAATAGTTTACAAAAGCACCGGGGAAAACAACATAAACATTAAGGAAAAACGGAAATTTTTACGCAAAATTGGTTTTTGGTGTAACTCTAAAACAAATGAACGTATATACATGAAATTTTCATTGGTTGTTTATATTCGCATTTTCTATACACGAAAAAATATTCAAAAAACGTTGATTTGTTTTGAATTTATTTTGTTTAGGGACATTTTCAGTTTCCAATTTTATTAGTCTTTTTTTTATGAATGTCAATAAAACTATTTGTTGGTTAAAAAAGCTTGAAAATGTAATACAAGGCTCCTACATTATTGTTACAACGACGTTTGAAAAATATTAAAAATCCGTAGTCACAGTTTTTTTTTATAAGCATTAAAGTTCAAATAAGCTGATAACAGATATTTAACCGGACAAATTCGGCCAATTAAAGTCCGGTTAACGGGTTAATTTTAATATTGTTCTATGCTTATGTATATTGTATATGATCTAAGGTTATATTATTATGCTTTAATCGGAGATGGTACAACCCACGGACTAAGATATACCTTAATTTTAGGTATATCTTAATTCGTGGTATAACCACAGAATATATGAAAATAGTAATTTAAAATAGTATTTTTATACAGTCTGTGGTACAACTGGCCCTTGGTCATGGTTTTTTCAATACATCATGTTGGCTAGACTGACTTTTATCAATTTTAATTTTTTATCAAAAAGGCAAAAGCATGTTGAGTTATAAACACGATTTAAGATATATTTTTAATTTAGATTATAATAAGTAATAAGAATTAAAAAGAAATTATGATTTTTGAAGGGTGCAGTAATTTTCGTACAAGAATAATATTATCACTTCTAAGTGGTAAACCAGTGAAAATTCGAAATATTCGATCACAAGAAAATGAACCCGGACTCCTAGGTAAAAATACATTATTCAAACACGAAATATTAATATTAATAATTGCCTTTACAATTTTAGAGTTTGAAGTAAATTTCCTACGTTTAGTTGACAAATTAACTAATGGAACTAATTTGGATGTCAATGAGACTGGTACTGACTTATATTTTCAACCTGGTTTACTTATTGGTGGTGCAATAGATCATGATTGTTGTAAATTACGAGGTATAGGGTATTACTTGGAATTAATTATCATGGTTGCACCTTATTGTAAAAAAGGAATACAAGCCACACTTAAAGGAGTTACTAATAATCAAGTAAGTTATATAAGCTGTTTATAAATTTTATTGAAAATAAAAATACCTATTTATTTTTTTTAAAAGAAAGATCCATCAGTTGATGCTTTTAAAGCAGGAGCACTAACAATTTTACAAAGGATATTGTTATTAGCTACTGATGCCAATATGGAAATTAAAAAACGAGGCATGGAACCAGATGGTGGAGGTGAAATATATTTTTCATGTGAACCCGTTAAATATACTAAAGCACTTCAAGTAAGACTAAGATTTATCTCATTTATATCAACAATTTATTTTTAATGTATAGTTAACAGATTTTGGAAAAATAAAAAAAATAAGAGGAACATTTTTTTCATTGAGGGTATCACCATCAATTTCTAATCGGATGGTAGAAAAAGCAAAATCAGTTATGCTTAAATTTATTCCTGATGTATATTTTACGGTGGATCATCCAAAAGGAAAACTATGTGGAAAATCTCCTGGTTTTGGTGCAAATATTGTTGCATCAACAACTAATGGAATAATATTAACTGCTGATAGTGTTTCTTTACCATTTACTGGCCAAAGAACAACAGCAGAAGAAGTAGCAGAAAATGTAGCATCAGCTATGCTTGAAGAGATTTGGCGTGGAGGTTGTATAGACTCTTCTTTCCAATCCATTGTACTTCTTTACATGGCTCTTAGACAAAAAGATGTATCTCATGTTGTCTTAGGACCATTATCACCCTATACGTAAGTAGTTATTTTTACAATTAATATTTACCAATGTAATCTATCAAATTTGATTAATTTTATAAATACAATTTCAGGATTCAATTTTTAAGGCATTTGAAAGAATTTTTTGGGATATCATTTAAATTAGAACCGTATATTGATTCTAAAAATGAAGACTTACGCCAAGGCTGTGATTCAAAAATCTTAGTAACTGGAGTTGGTATTGGTTACAGTAAACTTGTTTAAAATGATAATACAACATATTTTTATAGGAAAATGTATTTTGATTTTATTTTTTTAATGACACTTCAATAACGTAATTTTTCCATCTACTGATAAAGGTATAGCCATAATGGTTTGCTAATCTTGACACATATTTTAGATACACTTACAAGTAGACAAAACAATTTTATTCCATTTTAAAGTTAATGGCCAAATGTAGAAACATTTATTATTTTACTATAATATCATATAAATTGTAATTTCTTAAATATTTACCAATTTTCATTAATTGTTTAAAACAATTATTTTTTAAACTTCAGGTATAAAATGTTTTTAGGTAAATTTGTACTTTGGTTAAAAGTACATGAAAAACTATACCAAAAAAAAAATTTAAAACAGCGAAGTAAAGATTTTGTACAATTGCAAAGTAGTTGTAAAGCCCTAAATCCTTAGTAAATAAAAAAATGTAATTTTATATTCATAACATATAACAATAAAAAAAATAAAAATAAAAATTTTGTAACGAGAAAGGAATGAGTTGTATTTCTATTTGAAAAGTTAAGTAATTTCATTACAATTTTATTTGAGTAACGAGTAAAGTAACTTAATTACTTTTTTAAAGTAACTTACCCAACACTGATTACAGTGATCCACTTGTAACCTACTATACAGCAGAGCGACATCCACTTACCTACCTTTATTATTATTTTTTTTGTCATATTTATTTTTATTTATATAATATGTATAAAATATTTTTACAATAAGCACGCAATAGATGGCTGATGGAGAGATACATAAAAGGGCTTGGTTGGCGTGATAACCTATCTAATAATAGCACTTGTTGGAGTCGTATTGAAACCAAAATCATCTTCATCAGTTTCAAGATTGTCGCATTATTATATTCATCACTTTTAATATTAACTTAAATGCTAATGCTTCGTATAAATGTTTTCTGTTCTCTTATTCAACAAGCCTGCAATATTTTCATAAATATTTGCAAATGATTGTAGTTTAGGCAGTTAAGTAGGTTATAAATATTATAATAGGTCTATGGAACACCTAATATGCTCATAATATTATTATTATTATAAATTATATGGTTCGTCTATGAGCAGTGGTTTTTAAACTGTTTCGTATTTAAAAATAAATTAAAATAATTGCATTTATTAGTAACATCGTCAAATGTTCAGATGCGCCAGTGGTAGCCTCGCCCATATATTAAGCCGGCCCGGTGTGATATGGCACACTAGCACACCTAGCCAATCCGCTCTTGCAGGCTATTATTTCAAGAGATGTTTGAAAAAAAAATTTTAATTTTAAGGTTCTTTAAAATTGAAAATTGACTTCTTAAACAGTCTATATATTTTGTCAGAGTTCATACGTGTATAAAAAATTTAAATCAGATATTCCAAAGTATTGTTAAAGTATTCTTTCAATGGTATATTTAAAAAATATAATAAAATAATTAGAACAAAAATAAAGAAAATCCACTGCACTTACCTTCTTTAAGCAATATACGTCATAAGCAGCACATCAGGAATTTTTCTAATACGCCTCTTTAAATCCCTATCAAATGTAGCTAATATATAACATTTATGCTAAAACAAAAATGTATTTCATTAACTCTTATGTATAACATTTTAAATGAATAGATTAAATTTTATCACTTACCTGAGTTAGGTACTCGTTGAACTACATATTGGTACCGATATTGGTACCTATAACAGCTATAACTACAAATCATTGGCACAAATAGGGGGGGGGGGGGTAGAGGACTTAATCCCTCAAAACAAAGGTCCGTACTTAGTACTAAGTATATACAATTTTTTCGAAAATAATATAGGACGATCGTGGGGTTTTAGTCTCCCACCAAAATTTTGGGCTATTTGCACCTAAGCTACGAATAATATATTACGTATTATATTATAATATATTATTATTCGATTATTATATTGTTAGCCACTAACTTTTACAGTAACTTTCAAATTTTTTATGTTTTGAGTTGTTTAATTATTCCATTGTTGAGACAGATAAAAATCAATGCCCAGTGATATATTATGAACATTGTATAATGTATATTAGATATTTAATACAATGGTCAATGGTGATTGGCGAATGGGTCACCAAATAAATCATAGACAGGTACACTCGTACACTTGTCACTTACTTATGTTATATGTTGCAGGTATTATAACATATAGGTACACTGTTTCGCGAGTAGTCTGAAGTATTACGTATATATTATATTAATTAAATTAATAATTATAATAATGTAACAATCAATGATTTAACAAAGTTATTTTGAGAATTCCAGAGTATAGGTCTATACCTACCAATCCTGACCTAATTTGTTCTAATATGTTAATAGTTAATACTGCTGAATTCTCTAATTTGACTTTGTAGCATATATTTTTATTAAGTGCATTTGCTCAATTCACAATAAAATAATTTTCTAATAATTGTATAATTTTTATTTTGAAAAAAAAAATAATTTTTAATCTTAGTTGATGGATAGCTACTTAGTATTCTTGGTATTTCATGGGGAGGTTAACCCTTTACGGCGGAACGGTCGCGGCGAAATGTCCGGCGACTGGCGGCAAAATGTCCTATATAGACGGCTCAACTCGTATCATGTAAACGTACGTTAATTAATTTCTAACTTTTAATTTAATATAATATACGCCCTCTGGTTGTTCGCCTATCGTTTCGGGTACCGATGACTAAACCGCGAACTGCTTCACCACTTTCTACCCAGTCACGTACCGACATATCGACTAGATATATAAAGGTGTCCGAACTGGGAACGTCAGTATCCCGATGGACACCGCAGTTGACGCAAGTCGCGAATTGCAAATTGATCATGATCTATATAGTGAAAATAATCGCTGCGTTTTAAATGAGCAGCAAACTAGTCGGGCTTTTCAAGATATAACAATAATATAAAACTTCATTATATATCAAAGCTATATTTGCTTGTGAATAACTGAAAAATTAAAAAGGTGGATTTTTAATATAAAACAAACCACATAATGTAATAAACGTCGACAAACCGTGACAAAAATAACTTTTTTTTTAATATTTAAGAAATGTTAAACGGAGCCACCGGATAGATGTAAACATGATTTCTCCAGTCTTGAAATATCAAGTATGGAGTCGGGAGTAAACATAATAATAAAGAACCTTATAATTTAGCAAATTGGATCATGATGGTACTTTAAAGAGGTCATTTTCGATTTTATCAATAGTTATTTAATGCCACGAGAAAAACCACCGAAAAATTACGAAAAAAACACTAAAAATGGGATTTTAATTTCTAACGCTTTTTTTTATCACCATTAGAAACGAATAAAAAATAATAATATTATAATATTAATTCAAATTATAGTGTCTTATACATGATATAATAAATAATAACAATATAAAATATCCATACTGACAAATATGAAATAGTCTTCGCTCAGAATCGTTTTTAGGGTTCCGTACCTCAAAAGAAAAAAACGGAACCCTTATAGGATCACTTTGTTGTCCGTCCGTCCGTCCGTCTATCAAGACCGTTTTTCT
>NC_042494.1:58373543-58374811 GCF_005508785.2 Acyrthosiphon pisum
CAGCAAAGCGACACCCACTTGCCCATCTTTTAAGTTTTCAATTTTACTATTATAGGTAGGTAACGGTAACGGAACGTGGAACTATAGTCTATATATACAGACTCATTTTATTAAAATTTAGGTAATTTATAGTACCTATGGGACACAAAAAACTGATGAACATACCTAGTTTAAACTTTAAATATGATATTATTTATTGATATAGGAATAATTATATAAACTGTTTTATGTGAAAAATAATTAAGAATAAATTTATTTGCCTTAATACATTGTTATTTTGTTTCATTTTCATTTATCCATCAATTTTTAATTGCGTAGGTACCTACCTATATTTTATTATTTACGAAAGCCCCAATTTTAACTTATATTATGGGGCAAATGTAAAAACGCAAATAATAACCATTCGAAAATATAACTAATATAATATACTTACTATTTGTTTACCCCCCCCCCCCCCCGCCCAGATTTTTTCTTCTAGTAGCCAAAAAATAGTGGGGGGGGGTCATGGTCTCTCTCCCCCTAGCGGGCGCCCTTGGTGGTAGTGGTATAGTGTTTAAAATTTAGGTGGGTGGTCAGAATTAATATGTGCACTCCTAATATAAATTGTCTGAATCCGCCACTGGTTAATACTGCTGAATTCTCTAATTTGACTTTGTAGCATATATTTTTATTAAGTGCATTTGCTCAATTCACAATAAAATAATTTTCTAATAATTGTATAATTTTTATTTTGAAAAAAAAATTAATTTTTAATCTTAGTTGATGGATAGCTACTTAGTATTCTTGGTATTTCATGGGGAGGTTAACCCTTTACGGCGAAACGGTCGCGGCGAAATGTCCGGCGGGCGGCGACTGGCGGCAAAATGTCCTATATAGACGGCTCAACTCGTATCATGTAAACGTACAGTATTAATTTCTAACTTTTAATTTAATATAATATACGCCCTCTGGTTGTTCGCCTATCGTTTCGGGTACCGATGACTAAACCGCGAACTGCTTCACCACTTTCTACCCAGTCACGTACCGACATATCGACTAGATATATAAAGGTGTCCGAACTGGGAGGTCAGTATCCCGATGGACACCGCAGTTGACGCAAGTCGCGAATTGCAAATTGATAATGATCTATATAGTGAAAATAGTCGCTGCGTTTTAAATGAGCAGCAAACTAGTCGGGCTTTTTAAGATATAACAATAATATAAAACTTCATTATATAACAAGGCTATATTTGCTTGTGAATAACTGAAAAATTAAAAAGGTGGATTTT
>NC_042494.1:58375026-58386054 GCF_005508785.2 Acyrthosiphon pisum
TTCCGCAAATTTTCGAAACTCGCACGGGAATCAAAACCTACAGGGTACTTCCCGTGAACTTAGAATCTGAAATTTCGTACGAAGTCACGTCTTATAGTACAGATATAGGAAAAATTACGAAAACCCGTAAATTTTTAGTTTCATCATATAAAAATAAAATATTTTTGAAAAATATTTTTGAAGCAATATTATCAATTTAAGCCGCATATTTTCAAACTCGCGACTACTTGCGAGGGAATCAAAACCTATAGGGTACTTCAAGTCGATTTAGAATCTCGAAATTCGGCATGAAGCAATGTTTTATCGCACATATAACAGAAAAATTCCGAAAACCTTAAATTTTTAGTTACATCACATATTTTTTTTTTTTTTTTTTCAAATAATTTTAAACTTATTATCCTTTTCCTCATGAACGCGTAGACATATCAAATTGAAACTTATATTAAATACTTAAGTCTAATTGCCATTAAACTGTGAAAATAAAACAAATTTCTAAGTTAACGCAAATGTGCAACAATTTATACCTTATACTTTGAAACTCGCAACTACTCGCAAGTGAATCAAAACCAACATTTAGATTGAGATTATAAATATAATTGTAATTACCGCAATGGCCGCAACTTACCTCTATGTATTAAATCGAACTTCAATGTTCAATGTGGTACTATTCATACCTTTTTCAGTCACCATTTACAAATCTGGTTCAAATTTAATTCTTAATTAACATTTTTGTACCAGATTTCTAAATAGTGACTAAAAAACTGTAAATAAATAACTTTGATAAAAAAGCTTGCCCTTGTTATATTATAAAATAAATGATAGATGTTAATATAAAATGAAGGATTACTGGAACGATAAAGATACCTTTCAACCTTTGTCATTAATTTATGATCCTCCAGCGACCAGCTTTCCATATTTTGATGTTATAAATTTCATTTTGCAATAAAAATACCATAACTATGACTCGATTGTCGTGATGGGTGAACTTTTACTTATATACCTACAGGTTTGTACGGAACCCTCGGTGCGCGAGTCCAACTCGCACTTGACCGGTTTTTTTGTTATATAATGATAGTATATCATTGAATTCAAGTCTAATACAATCCATTATACACTGACCCCAGTGTTGTAAAGTATTTGAGTAAAAGTATTCAAATACTCTTTTCTGTATTGAATACTTTTTAAAATACTTTTATTTTTGAAGTATTTCAACGGTATTTTAAATACATTTTTTTATTATTGAATACTTTTTTTTCCTTTAATTCTTTATTCATTAAATAATAAAAAAATATAAATACAAACATTAGGTTTGTCGTACACGTTGTACGGAGACAACATATTATATGGGTACGAGTGAAAGACGTACTTTTAATTATAAGCTATAAATATGATATTGTATTATGATATTGTATAACATACACTATTGACTGATTACTGATTCTGCTATACAAAAATATTATTACTTATTAGTACTATACCTAATTACTGAGAAAATGGTTGTCAATTTAGACAGAAAAGCATTTTGAACAAATAATGTTCTTAAAATGCAACTTCAAATTCAAATGTTCGATTAATATAAATTATAATATAATATTATGAATGATTCAAAATTAAAT
The DNA here is from genome assembly GCF_005508785.2 of Acyrthosiphon pisum. Taxonomy (NCBI): domain Eukaryota; kingdom Metazoa; phylum Arthropoda; class Insecta; order Hemiptera; family Aphididae; genus Acyrthosiphon; species Acyrthosiphon pisum. The sequence goes on from NC_042494.1 coordinate 58,376,643, forward strand.
TTATTTTTTTTTTTTGTATTTGAAAATTATTTCAAATATTTCTAAAAAGTATTTGAATAATACTCAAATACTTTTCTATAGATAGTATTTGGGTGGTATTTTAAATTATTTTTTACAACACTGACTGACCCACAAGTCACCTATACTGTACAGCAGAGCGACATCCTCTTACCTGCTTTTATTAGTTAATAAGATTAGAATTATGTTTTATTTTCTTTATCAAAATTATTAATTTATTGAATTAATTTTAGAGCGTTATAACTTATAACATACTGTTATGTATTAACCAATTTGGAGGAAGAAAAGATTACTACTGATGCTTCTGATAAGCGTAAAGTCGAGGATGACAATATAAACCCTTAGCCTAATCCTAAACGAATTAAACTTGTTCGACCTGTATTTTCACCCGTTGCCAAGCCTTCTCTATCACCACAACCTCAGAAGTCAATAAATCTTATGTTCTACCTACAGATATACCTAAATCTAATATGCAACCAACAGAAACACCTAAATCTACTGTTCAAACTTCAAACAACAGAAGTATCTAAAACCACTGCACAACAAACAGAAATACATACAATTATCTAAAATCAACTGAACTGCCTAAATTTAACAATAATTCTGGCTCGAAAGTTTCAACTACAGCTGATGTTTCACTATCTACTGAAAAACTAGTTGATCAACTAGAAATGGTAAAATCAAATATCAGTTCATTAGCAACTGTGAAAAACCCTAAAGTCACTCTTCAAATTTCTGCTGTACAAGTTTATAACAGTTTTGATGCTTTAGATATAAAAAAAAAGTTTAGCAAAGAAACAAAAAAAGAATTGGAACATTTAAAAAAATATATTTTCAAGATTGATGGGTCATCCTCAGAAAATGACAGCCAACCAAAGCAGCTTCGATTGAAACGACCAATTTTTGTTACATCAACTGTTACATTAACAATCAAGTTAAAGTCGAACCTACCGATTCAAAAATAAATGAAACGTCTAGGATGGAGCCACTAAAATCTGTTTGTGAAGAAAATATTAACATAACTGTAAAAAAAAATACAGAGAAAAGCTATCAAGTGCTGAAGAAAATATTGATCACATAACTGAAAATATTACTGAGGACGTAAGGTTAAAACAGGTAGGACAAGTCAACATTTATGTTGAAGATGAAATAAAAAAAAAATCTATTTTTTGGATCCAGTTATGGATGTGATATTCATGATAAAATAAAAAAATGAATTATTTGATTCACAATTACATAATACTCAGAAAGATAGTGATGTTACTTATTTAGAAAGTAAAAATCTAAATTCTAAAAAATATATATATTATGTTGGAAATGAAAATAAGCTTCCCAATATGTTATCAAAGGAAATACCAGGTATTGATATAAGACAGAGGAATGAAAATAAAGACTCTCAAATGTTTAAATCTGATATTTTAAAAACAGCTCTTATGTCAAAAAAATCCCCTGAATCACTTGGGAATTCATCTGAAGTGTGTGATCAACCTTCTGTTATTGAATATCCAACTATATTAGAAACTAAACAAAATTAAAATTTACCAAAAATTGGTCAAAACTCTATTGTTGATAAAATAGAAGCAGAAATAAAACTTGCTATTAAAGATCAACCAACTAAAATTAAAAACCACAAAATAAGATTGTTACTAATATACCAGAAATGTCTAAAGAAGCATGCAGCTCTATTTGTCTTAATGAAAGCGCAACAGTTGGTAAACATGACGAGCCTCCAAAATGGGATTCGGCTAAAATTAATGAAGTAGAAAATTTTTTTAAATGATTTCAATGTAACCATTACTCCTATTTGAAAGTCTCAAGAATCATTCAAACGTGGTAAAATAACATTAAAGTTACCAAAAGTTAGAAATCCAGAAATTAAATCTGAAACTACAGTTCGTTCAGATGTTAAATATGAATTAATAAAAAAAATCACAAGTAAATATATTGCTATGGGGGATAGTCCTTTAAAAAATGCTCTTTCTCAACCTTCTAAATATTTTAGTGAATTTGCTACTATTCGTAGCTCTTATATTTTTATACCTAAACTCAGTGCGGAACAAATTGCTCTTTTAGAGCAACATATTTTAAATACCACAAAAAAAGAGGTAGACCACCAAAAGCTTTAGCTCAACAAAAGCAATTATTGTTAAAATATCAACAACAGTCAAAAGTTCAAGAAGGTAGTACTGAAAATGAACCTGTTTTTCATGTTCCATTATTTGATATGGAAGACATGAGTGAGGGGGGGAGGGTTAGGAATGTTTGATTAATTTGAAGCATCTACACCAAAGCGAGGAAAGAATATCAGAGGGTAAGGTAGTTGAGGGCGAAGAGGACGAGGAAGTCGTGGTGATAGTGGCCTCGATGGATCGATAGTGATACAGCATCAAATAGTCGACGTGTAGATGATGAAGGAGAAACTTTTCATGAAAAAATGAATCAAGAAGAATAAACCAAACAAGTAGCAATGATAAAAACTGAGACTCGGAAAAGAAGAACAGGAAAGAAAATTAAAGGCAATAGAAAAAAATAAATAAAACTCCGCAATGATATTATTAAAGAAAAAAAAAATGAAAAAGAAAAAGAAACAGAAGAGCAGAAAAAAGAAGATTGCATTGGCCATGATTAAGAAAAGGCTTATGCAAGAAGAAAAAGCTCGAGCAGCTGAGATGAAGAAATCTCTTCCACCACCTCAACATTTTGATGATGAAACTCGTATGAGTGCCGATTTTAATAATAGTTTGTCCCAAACTTAGATCATATACAATATGCTAATATGCTATGACACATCCATTGTATTTTATCTAAGGTACCAAACAACTGCTAGGAATTTCATTTTAGGTATGTTAAACTTTTAAAATAATTAAAACAAAGGATATTATATGTTGGTAAAGTATATTTTTAGGAGAAGATTTGTCTATTAGTGGCACTACAAATGATAGTATTAGAATGAAGAAAGGAAGAATGGAAGTAATTGATTTTGAAAGGTAAATATAATCATGTTTTATAATACATTTTATTCTTTTAAATACTCGAATACTTATGAAAAATAGTATTCCGAATATGTATTCGAATACTTTATAAATAAAATATTCTGAAAAAAGTATTGGGAATACTATAAAAGTATTCCGAATACTTAAAAATATATGTAATGATACCAATTATAATTTTGATATTGTACGATATTAATAGATATTATTGATTCCAAATTTCAAACTCATAAAATATAAATTTTGTATTTTTGTTTTAAATCAAATGCAAGGGAATAACATGCAAATCAAATAATTTAATTTTCATGCTATAAAAGTATTCAGAATACATCACAAAATACTTAGGAAATAGTATTCTAAAAGTATTCGGAATACTACCCAAGACTGGGCCTAATTTACTAGGACAGTGAAGTTACTTGTGAGAAGAAGCCTACCAATAGTGATGTGTCTATTTGATTTTTTTGTTGTATTATTTAATGAATTATTCTCTTAGTTGAGACTTTTGCACCATTTTATCTTCAGGTGTCTTTGAGGATTCGTGGATTGAGGAATTTGTGTGAGTTATAGGGTAGGTGTGTAATCTTTTATAGAAGAATTTGATTCTTCCTAAACAGTCTTTAGATGCAAATCAGTTTGAAAGGTATGATTAGATATATATGGCAGGGAATTCATTATTTTTCTTGAGGTAATATATTTTTTTCAGGATGGAGATATAGTTTAAACAAAAATTAAATTAGCATCTTAAGTAATAAGCCTTTCTTAATTCTTCATATTTATTTTATTAAATGCATGTTATTAACATTTTAAAACATTTTTTTTTTCATCTTTGCTAATTTATATCATAAATGCGTGTTTTGTAAATGATCCTTGTTTATTTGCTGTATCTGCGTGAGACTCATAAACCATCTTTTCATTTTGTGCGCCCAAAACTTCTTTTATTTTTCTTCTAAAATTTAAATCAAACAATATTAAAGTCAATAAAATATACTCAAAATTCAAATAAAATATTTGTTGTTTAAATTGTTTAGACTGAGCATGTAATATGTAGGTTTGAAACTATTTATTTATATTTTATGATTTATTGGGTTATACCAACTACCATAGAACAATATAGAAGCGAAACTCGATCAGCTGATGGGTGAAGTGTTTTTACCTATGATCTGAAGTCCGAACAATGAAACTGTTTCCGTAACATTGACATGATGTTATACCCGTATTGAAAAACCGTTTCCGCCTAATAGGCAGGGTATTCTGCGCGGGGTCGGGTTGTTTCCACTGTTTACTTTTATCATAGATTACGTATGCCACCCCAACTGGAGACCGTGTTCAAGGCTACAATCGCCCGATTCGGCCAATTCACGGAGTTTCATACCCCTGCTACTACTATTGATTATAAATACTATAGATTCCTCACTGACCGATTTTTCGGTGTCACAAAATATTTACTCCCGTTAGATGGCGAGGCGACGTGACTACTAGCGATTACAATGTTATCTGATGTGACTAAACAAGGCGGCCCTGTTAATGAATTCGGGCTTTGAACCGGCCAGTGAGAAATCTATAGTATTTATAATCAATGCTATTGCATATATTTTTAGTATTTTAAGTCCAAGCTCTGGTTAAAAATAACATAGTATGCGTCATTATATACCATTAGTATCAAATTAATTTTTTTACATACCCAATAGCCATAATATTGCTGCTATTATCTTTTGATGCATTGTTTGTCCATACTGCTATCTTAGTTCCTTTGTTTCGTACGTTAACTATAGCTCCATTAATTTCAGAACTTTGGTCATATATTTCACCAATTATACTTAATATCTAAAAGTAATAATTACTCATAAATGAAAATTAAATAAAAAAAAAAGTTTATTCCTCACTATATTTTTCCAGTATTCATCAACAAGTTGGCTATTTTTTGCTGGTGGTAACTGTAATAACCAACGACCACCGGCACTATTTTTTCCATCTTCCCACATAGGTTTGATTCCATTTTTAAAATAGTTGTAATCACATTGGTTCAAAAGTTGACTTGGACGTTTGATGTGATTGAATAAGCTAAAATGTATAAGATTAGTAATTGGTAATATTTGTTTTTTTTTTTTTAAGGAATTTACTTGATAATAAATTGATAAATCTCTACTTAGGTAGTTAAAAATATTTGAATAAAATGACTGAACATTTTAAATTTATATTTATTATTTAATATAAATTATTAATCTTCATTATTTTATTACTAATATATTTTTTTATTTTTTATTAGAGAAAAGAAAAATAATTACAATTAACACAATTAATAACAAATTAATATGATATCAGGAAACATTGCAATAAGAATCGCTTGATAGGGAACGTCCACTACCAATATAGTAATTCCTTACATACAGTTTAATGAATATTATTATCTTGGAGCATAGGAGGAAACTCAATTTAATAATTATTTTACAAAGTAGTAAGTCACGATTCCAGTTTATTTATCTTAAATCATGGATGCAATTTGAAGACGTGGTTTGAATTAAGGTATTGGTAACCAGTGGAGTAAATAGGGGGGCTTAGCTCACTCAAAGCATAATAGCATACCATTCTTAAAAGTATGTACCTATAAATTATAATTTAAAAAGTGTGTTGGGGCTTGAGCCCCTTCCCTTAAATATTTTTCCAATTTGCGCCACTGGTTGGTATTCAATTTAAGTTTTTGTAAAAACAACTTACCACCAAAAATCTTCAACAGTATCAAAACTAGCAACTTCATGTATATTTTCTTCCCATATTTTACTTTTATTTTCAAAGAACCAAAGTGTCCATTTATTCTCTAATGGATGTTTAACAACTAATTCTGCAATAGCCGATTCTGTTTCAATTGGTTGTTCATTTTCAACTTTCGGTAATTCATCTGACTGATTAACTGGCTCTCCCTAAATAAATATAACTTATTAAAAAAACAAAAGTTATTACAATTAATAAATGAAAGAATACATTTTAGTAGGTAATATGCGCTCCTAAAAACTTACTCATTTCAAATTGACTTCAGAACTTACAAAGCATAAATATTTAAAATGTTGTTACAAACTTGCACTTACTACACTTTCCTAAATTACCATTTAGTATAGATAAACAGTTACATTTTAAATAAATTATTTGTTGTTAAAATTGGTTCAACATCAATTTATTTTCAAAATACTATAATTTTAAGATTAGGTGATTCAATTTATAAATAATCCCGTAAATAATCTTCAAAATATTATGTTTAAATTAAGACTACTAGTAACTTTATCCATAATATATACACTGTCTACCGAGAGAACCAGTCGTAAATCAGTTTTTCTGCACATTTACACATGATACTCTGTCATAGAGAAACTGGTGTCAAGTGGGGATGTGCATTATCGGCTTGTTCTCTCGATGAACAGAGTATATGCTAGCTATACCTGTGACAGTCAATCACACGGCACACCATGTAATTAAAAATAATGCCAGATGGTAAAATTGTATTTACTTTGGTATAATTGAGTTCTGCATAATACATTTTTGTTAGCAGAGTTTATAAATTAAACAGTAAGTTATAGTTATAGCTGTAGTTATGAAATCTGTATTAATGGTCAAAATATACATTTCAGCCTTACAAATAGTACATGTAGCAAAATTAGATATCATAGGGATATAAATTTATTAAGACATATTTCTCACCTCAACCATATTCGTGCGTATATTTTTTATTGACAGTCGCTATTTTCACGTCCAACAAGGAAATCTTTTCTAGAAGACGAAGTAAAAAGAGAAGAAGATCCAAATTCCAATGTGCATTCACTATTCACTAATAACTGTGAAAACTAGCCTAACCTGAAAGTCATGACAAGATCTATTTTCAATTTTGTTATGCTAATCAGTGTTGCCAATGTCCCCATCCATCACCGGTGATATCCCATTTCCCCTTAGATCATTAATTATAGATGGAGCCACACTTTAAAGCCTCGTTTTGACACTAGTGTCGTGTATCAAACGATTTAGATATACCTTAGATCATATACAATGGATAGAGTCATACGAATAATTTATGAAGCCAACATAACTGTAGGACCTCAGTGATATGCGCATGCGCTTGGTCTCTTATCATTAATGTTTGGCGCAAAGTGCTGCAGACGCGCAGTTAAGATAAACAATCGCGCAAGCGCAGATGTCACAGGTCCTATAGTTCCTATAGTTATGTTGGCTTCAACTCATTTTATACGCGTAATATGCTATGACTCCATCCATTGTATATGATCTAAGAGATATACCCATGGCTAAATATAAATATTGTCATATTTTATTTTAGAATTAAAATGCTTGTTTTATGTACATGTACTCTTATGTTTCATCATGGATAAGACTGAAGATAAAATCCCCTGATCCATAGGGAATTTTGTCGCCCATCCTCTTAGTGTTGAAAGTCCTTAATTAATAAACAGTCATTTTTACTTATAATCATTTCGAAAAAATCAATAATTAGCTTAATACTTAAAAAATACCTGTCAGTGGATATTTTTTTTCTTCTCTGAGATATCTATAGGCCTTAGGTGACAAGCTTCTAAGTGTTATAGCATTGACTACGTCATTTTCTGTCTACTTATATACTTTTTTGTTGGGATATAAAAGTAATTTTATTTGTGTTTCAGTAAACATTCCTGACAACACTTTATTAAATTCAATTTCATTTTTTTCTTTTAATTTATTATTTGGTATGGAATTAATAATTTCTTTCTGTAATTTAATGGTATTTTGTAATTCTAAATTTAGTTCTTTTTCTTTTTTTAATTTTAAATGTAGATCCAATAAATGTTGTTTAAGGCTGTTTAAATAAAACATAAAAATAAATAGAATTGAATTATACATTAATAATTATTTGTATTTTTTTCATACTTCTCAACTTCATTCAAATCATCACCACACTGTGTACTAACATCAGCTCTTTCCACTGGAAGTCTAGAATACACCATACCTATTTCACACTGAATACCAACATCTTGTGTTTCACTTAATAATTGTACTCCAAAATCAGGTAGATCATTCAAACAATAATTATTATTATTTGAAGTAAATGGATCAATTTTTTCTTTAGGTACTTTAGAGCTTTGAAAACTAGATTGCAATAAACTATCATGTGTAGAGTGTGGTGTATGTGTATTTACAGGCTTACATTTAATTATTGGTTTTTGAATTCTGAGCTGGGATAAAATGATTCATTTTAGAAAAGATTAATTGATTTTTTTATACTGAAAAATAATAACCAACCAAATTTTTTGATGGTACAGCATTGGGTTTAAGATTTCGTTGATGTTTAGGAGAATGTTCTAACATTCTTTGAATCAATGGTTTTTCATAATCAGATGAATCAAAATGTAATGAGCATACTCGTGCTATAACGTTTACATACATTTTAGGTAAATTAAAATAATTATATACTTAAAAACCAAATTAATCTATAGTTATTGATTACTATGTATCCATGTAGGCGAATAATATAAAACCACATATAAATGTTTACTAACCAGAAGAAATTTTAATTTTTTCGGACATAACACTAAGTTCAATCCACAATTTTTGTAGATATTCTTCCTTAGGAAAACGATGAAGGATTGGTTTATTTTCGGCAATTTTTGATGTACGACTGCCACTCGCCCACTCGTACAATTTTTTACAACGTACACAGGCATTATAAAAAATTTAAATAAAAAAACAACAAACAATGATGATTATAATATATTAATATGTTCCATTTTTCCATTACTCTACATTATGAATTATAACAAATACTATAAATGATAATATGCAGCATTAATAATAATAGTATAATATATTTATGGAAAATGTTCAACTCAATACAGTATATTATTATCATAATATAATAAGAATTCCCGCTAAATAGTATTTCAAATTGTGGGACCGGCTGACGTCATTTTTCAAGTGATAACAATGAATGCGCGTAACAACTGAATATCGTCAGAGTTGTTGTCATACCACAGAATTCTGGTGTCCAATTTAATCTAATTTTTTACACACGAATACACGTTTAATAATGTTGCTTGATCGCAAATTCGCAACAGCCATAGACGATAGTAGGCGTATTTTTATGCGAACCAATTATTAATGTAGATAGGTCCTAGCATAGCATATTAAGGGTTATAGGCCTATAATATACCACTACAAAATAATTATTCAATTTTAAATTTGATAAATTTTGTCAAAATTTCAACTTCAAATGCTTATAAAAAATAATTGTGCCTATGTATTTTTAATATTTTTCAACTGCTATTGTAACAATGTATCAGGAGCCTTGCATTAAATTTTCACGCATTTTTACCAAACAAATAAAATTTTATTGATATTTATAGAAAAAAAAATTTTAAAAATTTGAAAAATGA
>NC_042494.1:58387460-58410350 GCF_005508785.2 Acyrthosiphon pisum
CCACTGTATTACTATAATGTAGCTATCCAAATTTTTTTTTTTTGGGGGGCTATCGTGTTTTCACTTATTAATATATGTGGACATTTCTCCTATACCCTTCTACTAAGTTGGTATATTTTCAAATGGGTTGTTTTAAATGTAAATTTACATAAATATTTATCCGAATATCTAGTATATGGTTCATAATTCGCCAAGTAAACACAATCCTATTATATAGATTCTGAGCGAAGCGATACAATGATGTGTGTCTTTTAAATTTTTTGTGTCTGCATATTCAAAAAGGTGGGTAAGTGGATGTCGCTCTACTGTACAGTAGGTTACAAGTGGGTCACTGTATAATGGATAGTATTAAATTTGAATTATCGAAAATATCAAATGTTGTAAAAATATGAATTTCAAACGCTCATAAAAATTTAATTTGAGTTTATTATAGACATTTTTTTTTTGATAAAGGTAGATTATCCTATAAGGAATATTGTATTACATTTTAAAATCTTAGTTCTAAAAGAAAAAAAAATTACGAATTATTAACTCAAAATAATTTTCTAATTTTCGTGATTTTTACATATTTTGTCAATTTTTGAACTTTAAATGCTAATAAAAAAAAACTGTGACTAAGGATTTTTAATATTTTTCAAATGTCATTGTAACAATATAGTAGGAGCCTTGTATTAAATTTTCAAGTATTTTTACTCAACAAATAAAGTTTTATTGACATTCATAGAAAAAAAACTAATTAAATTGGAAACTGAAATTGTCCGTAAACAGCTCAAAACAAATCAAAATATTTTGAAAATTTTATCATGTATAGAAAATGGAAATATAAACAACCAGTGAAAAATTTCATGTATCTACAGTCATTTGTTTTAAAGTTACACCAAAAACCAAAATCAATTTTCTCGAAAACAGATTTTGCGTAAAAATTCCCGTTTTTCCTTAATTTTTCTTTTGTTTTTCACTGCGCTCTTGAAAACTATTGGAAAAATTTTACTTTTGACCCCCCAAAGTACCAACTAGATTCACTTTCCTATCAGAAAAGGTACTGTTGAAGAAAATCCAAGCACTTTTACTGTCCTAAAAGGTGAAGACAGACACGAAAAAAAAAAAAATAAAAAAAAAAACACACATCATTGTAAAATCAATATACATTCATCATTCCACTTAGAATCTAAAATATTCAAAATATTTAAATTATCGAACTTCAACTAAGATACGGTAGGTTCATGATTCTAATTTATAATCTAAACATTTACAACTAAAAACTATATGGTTATAATAACCCTGCAGCTGATGCCATGGCATACCCAGCATCCCTCCTGCAGCGCAGTGCCGTAAAAATCATAGGTGCAGGTGGTGCACAGCACTGGGGCCCGCAGGGGCGAAGGGCCCTTAGCGGATAGACGTCAATTTTTTTTTTTTATTTGATTCATTATAATTTTGTTATTATCTTGAATTTAATTTCATATAACAAAATGTAAAAGCCTGGTCCGTCTAGTTGGTACTATTGGGGGTCAAAAGCAAAAATTTCCCAGTAGTTTTCAAAAGCGACGTGAAAAACTAAAGAAAAATTGGAATTTTTACGCAAAATCTGTTTTCCAGAAAATCGATTTTGGTTTTTGGTGCAACTCTATAACAAATGACCGTAGGTTGTAGGTACATTAAATTTTGACAAAATTTTTATCTTAGCATTTTCTATATAACATTTAATGCAAGATTCTTCATAAATTTGTCGACCTTTTTCAAAAAAAAAATGTCTACAAGAATGCCAAATTAAATTTTTATGAGCGTTTGAAATTTATATTTTTACAACATTTGATATTCACTCGATTTCTCATGTAACGATTTTTTTAATTTTTTGTAATTGAAAATAAATGACTGTAGATATTTGAAAATTTCACTGAATGTTTATATTAGCATTTTCTGTACACGATAAAATTTTCGAAATAATTTGACTCTTTTTGAGCTGTTGACGGACTTTGTCATTTGTCAATTTTTTTAGTTTTTTTATCTGTTTATTTTTCAATTTCTGAAAAGTATTAAAAATACATAGGCACAATTTGTTTTTATAAGCATTAATTAAAGTTCGAATTTTGACAAAATTTATCTTATTTAAAATTGAATCATTATTTTGTAGTTACAAATTTATAAAATGTTCAACTTTTATAGATAAGGATTACAAATTTAAAACAAGGTTCCACATGAATAGCTTCTATATAAATTACTTTAGTCACCTTAATATCATCCTAGTAGGCTGACTGACCGTTTTCGCTCAGAATCGTTTTTCTTATACAATTATATTATATTTTTGAATTCAAATTTAACACCATCCATTACAGTCACCCACTTGTAACCTACCTACTGTACAACAGAGCGACATCCACTAACCCACATTTTTATTTCTGGTGTAACATAAAAACTAAAATTGTTATTTTTATATTTTATTATAAATAAATTCAATACAACCACAAATACTAACCTATCTAGGGAGTAAAAATTCCCATGGTGTGAAGTCAGTCCGACTTTTTTTATGTATCTCAAGAAAGAGGGGCCCATATGCATTTGTTTGCACCTGGGTCTTTGACTCTCTAGTTACGGCACTGCTCCTGCGCACGCCTATGATAGGTACTTATATTATTATAGTTTCTATTTCAGAACTACACAGTGGTGTAGATACCTACTGTTTTATGTTTAATGGATTGTATTAAATTTAATGATATCGTATCATTGTATACGAAAACGATTCTGAGCAGAGGTGGTTCATCAGTCTGGATAATTTTATTTATGTTTTAATAGTTATTATATTTTATTAAAGACTGTAAGTTGAAATAATAATATAAATTACAAAAAAAATAACTAAAATCGTTATTTTTTATTCATTTCTATGGTGATAAGTAAAGCGTTAGAAATTAAAATCCCATTTTTAGGGGTTTTTTGTAATTTGTCAGTGGTTTTTCCTGTGGAATTAAATAAATATTGAGAAAATAGAAAAATGACCTAAAGTACCATCTTGATCAAATTTGCTAAAAGATAAGGTATTACATGTTGAAATCGAAGCACTCCTTCTGGAAGAAATTTTGTATATAGGATATAAAAAAATAAAAAATAAAAACCATTGCAATACCACTAGCTTCTTTGCTCCGCTCAGAATCTAAAAATTCAATAAATGAAAAAAAAAAACTAGTTTTTAGTTACTTATTATTTTAAACAAGTTAGATTAGATTATTTTACACATTAAATTCAACTAGTTAAGTTACAAAATTAATACTTATAAACTTTTTTTACTTTATATTACTTACTAAAATTAAAACTAATTAGTTAGAACTCACCTTTGCACTATAACTTACTATAAATATGTCTATACCGTATATTTATATTCAAATTTAGTTTTATCATTGTACGTTATCCGCCACGATTACAAGACGTGTGCCAGTAGATGTATTACCACAATGATTCCATACTAAAATGGATCGCAAAAATAACGATCAACAATGAAGAAAAAAAAATATAGCTAGTTGGTATAATGTTGTGGGTCACCAACATTTTAACATTTTCCATAATGGGTCATACTTTAATGTTTGGGGACATCTGTTTTAGGCGACTTTTGTGAATTTCACAATGGGTGACTACTTTGTGTTTAGTTGTACTGTTTAAAGTTATTGTGCCTTGTAGATCTGGCTAAGAGTAATTTTTTGGGAAGCTCATAAATGGTATGAAATCAGTTTCCCCAATAGATAAAAAAAAATTATAAATATTAGGTAGTTTTGAGGCATTTTAAATTTGATAACAAAGGTAGGTTATTCAATGCTACACAAAATACAATGGGCAATGCAATGACCTAAGTTTTACAGGTTAAAAGTACAGCTCAATTATTTTAGTTAATTATTATATTTTAATTTAATACATTTTTAGACTCGTTTCAGTTTAATAAACAAAAATTATTTTTCTAACATCTTTAAATTTCGCATATTTTTTTAAAAGTCCAAAATTGAACGATAATTAGTTCATAAACGCATGCAAATAATTCAAACTAACTTTGTAAAAAGTACAAATATTACAATATGTACTATTTTTTCAATCTTTTGTATCTTCAATAGTTTTAATTCATATATTTTAACTTAAAAGGTTAGGTAAAACATACACATGTATAATATATATTATACAGACATACAGTAGTAACCTTTTAATCCGGACAAAAATTCTTAGGACTGAATAAAGATTGCTTAATCCAAAGAAAACACTTTTCTGCCTAATATGTGTGGAATAAAAAAGCAACTACTGTACTTAAAATAAAAGTCAATAATATTTTAAAAACCTTTATTAGTAGTAATAATCTAGATGTTATTTAAATATAAAACTTATGAAAGTAAGGTTTCAATACTTTCAATATAATAATGAATTATGTAACCCAAAATATGTTATTATTTCTTCACCAATAATCAATCATCAAATTATACACTATACTTTGTTAACATATCCGGAGTTACTTTAAAAGCAGGATGCATAAACGCTTGTACTTTTTTCTTATGAATCCTAAAAAAAAGAATCTTATCAAGTATAAACAAAAGGTAACTTTCTAATGCCACCAATATTTAATGAATCAATAGTGAGCTAATGAACCCTAAATATGATTTAGTCAATGATTGGTCCATTAAATTTTAGTGAAGCATTAAATCAATTAATCAATAATTTATGCAACTCTACATAATTATTAATTTAAAATACTAAATTTGTTCGTTAACTTACTTAAGTTGTTTTTTCCCAACAGATAATATATTCCGCTTTTGTAAACTTTCAAAACAATCTTTGAATATATTTCCTTGTGGTTCAGTTTCTCTTAGTGTACCTTTTAAATCTTTTGGTAATGCAAAAGTATCTGATGACTCTGTAAACTTGTTGGTTCCTAGACGCCTGGTGCTAATGTTATTTAATTGTCTCTTTTGTAATCTCTTAAGTTTTTTTTTATTAGTTGTATTTTCCAATTCATCTAATTCTTCTCTAATATAGCGTAATCTAAAAATAAAAATAGTTAATATAGTAAATAAATATTATTCAACAATTTAATTATTTTCCATGAATAAATGTATGGATGTATTTGAAGAATTTACCTATAAAGATCAGAAACTTTCTTCTTTTCAATTTTAGCATTCATACGTTGTCTTTCTTCATTGCGCAATCGTCTCTGAATCTTACGTTTTTTAATAGTCTTTTGATTATCTCTTGTAGTAGGTGGGTTAATGGCTTTAAACTCAGAAGTATCTTCGTTTACTTCTTTAACTGTATCATCCGTAAAGCCAGGCAGACCTTCAGTTAATTCTTCAATTATCATTTGCTAAAAATTTAAAAATTTAGTACAATCATACTATTTAAATATTATAGTATTCATTTCATATATAAACTTTACTTCATTTTTTTCTTTAGAAACTTGTTTGAATAAGTTTCGTGTAACTCTATTCATATGAGCTTCATGCTTTATCAACTCTGTTTCTTTTTCAGCAATATTAGCCAATAATGAAACATGATCTTCAATTGTGGGATTGTATGAAAGACCCGGGTGTGGACATTTCATATCTTCAGCTTTGCATGTGGTTTGGCTCGGATGTGACATTTTTTTATTACTTAATTTCGGAAGGATTTTAGCATTATGATTTAATACTTCACTTGGCAACCATTTAATAACATTTTTTATGAGTTTATCTTTTCTTTGTCCTGGTTCTATTTAAAAACAAAAATATAAAACAATTACTGATCCGAAATAACCTATTTATAAATAAACCTTTACATTTTATGTATGTATTTTATCAAGTTTATATTATATAATATGAATACCTCTATAACTTGTCCATAAATCCTTGTCAAAGAGATCTTTAGTTGAATTTTCTTTTAGTTCCAATGTTTTAACTTTAGCCTTTAGAATTTTATTTAATTCCTTCGCCTCTTTTTTCTTAACTATACCTCCTTTTTTCTTGAGAGGTTTAATGTTTTTGTCAAAATCATCATCCTTTTTATTATTCTTTTTGTATTTTTTTACACTTCTAAAAATTAAATCAATTTTAACTTAAATATTTTCATTTTAACATTTGAGTAACTAATAAAATTTTTTCTTCCAATTAAAAATAAGATAATGCAAACTATATGTATACCTAAAACAAAGTTTAATTCAGGGCTTGAAACCAGTAACCAGTTACCATAACCAAGTTTGGGTCTGGTAAACGCTTCCCAGTTTGTAAGTTCCGATTTAAAAAAGCGATTAACAATTACTGGTAACTGCAAAATTTAATTAAGGGGTAACGTGTAGTGGTAACCTTTTTTTTTCAATACCGATCCATTCAACAAAATCGGACATATCAAAAAAAAATAATGTTATCTTATAGTTTTTCATTTTTTTTTTTTTTGCTTTTTGGAAATAGTTTTCTATTTTTTTGATTAATAATTCAATATTAAATATTTACAAGATAATAAGTACAATTCATTTTTCTAATTTACAATTTATTCATTAAGTGTAGAACTATAGAGTGTATTTAAATACATTTAAATCACATATTTAATAATACAAATTAAGCTACATACCTAAATATTTAAATTAATTTCAATACAATCTTTTTACCTTACTACTACTTACTATTCAAATCATACCTTGAGCATAGACATTTCGCCATACGTTTAAGGTCAGCCTTATCCAAAATTAATCCCATTCACGCTGGAGTTCCCTAAGGTGCTGTATAGCCCCACTCCTATTTATTTTATACAGCTCAGATCAACCCACAACAAACAATACAATCACAGGTGACTCTGCGGATGATAAAGCAATTCTTGCCATCACTTCTACTCAGAACCTGAAATAGCATCAAACCTAATCCAATCACACCTTAACCTACTACCAAACATGGTACAAGGAATGGGGAATCAAAATAAATGAATCATTGCACTTTCACATTAAGATAACTCAACTGCTCTACCATAACTCTCAATAATCTCCCCATCCCCCCTCACAGAATGTTTGCTATCTAGGTCTCCAATTGATAGAAGACTGACCTGTGTCCACCATGTCCATACCAAGCACATTACCCTCAAAAACCGATCTCGCCAGCCGCGGTTCCTCCTAACTTCAAAACACATATAACTAAACAATAAAATCCTCCTATATAAACTTCTCCTAAAACCAATATGGTCATATGGCATACAGCTCTGCGGCTCAGCCAAGCCCCCGAATATAAGAAAAATCCAAACTTTCCTATCCAAATGTCTCCGTAAAATCACAAAAGCTCTTTTCTATGTATCAAACCATACACTCCACAAAGACCTCTCCATTCCAACATTAAAATAAGTAGCCAAAAATTTCTATAAACGCTTTCACTCTAAAATATCCAACCGTCGCAATCCACTTGTTTCAAAGTTATCTGTCCTTAACATCCCTGGTGATCCCAGCAGGCGGTTGAAATGTAAATGGTGTGAAATAAAGAGAACAGTTTGAGATGTAATAATCTACCTAGAAGCTATATGTGTAGTACTTTCAAGTTTACCTTTTAGCAAGTGGCGGGATAGCAGATGTTGATTGTAAGATTGATAGGCATTTCAAAGGTGCATTTAAGGATTTTTTCTTAGACTTTTGTTTCTTTCCACTTGTATCAATATGAAACAGTTCTTCATCTTTTTTTTGACTGAATGAATCTCTTTATAAAAAAAAAAAATAATGATAATTTATGAAAAATTTGTATTATATAATTTCAATAATATAAAATATTGGTCTAAGGTCCTCCGCCTTTGGGTCTTACATACCCTATTCGTTCCTGGAGTCTTTTCCCCTCTAGATACGTGTCAACGTCAGTTACGTCAATTTTCCTTCGCCAATCTTTTTTCAACCTTCTTCCTCCTCTTTTCTTTGTTTTCATTGTTCGTAGTGGCTTTTTTCACGTTCGAGGAAATCCTTTCTAGAAGACGAAACGAAACAACAAGAAAATCCAATGTGCATTCACTATTAAACACGATTTAAGATATTATATTATCTTACAATTTAAATCGTGCTAATAACTAACCTTACAAAACATTCTTATCATTTTAGGACAAGAAATTATCACTTCATACATTCGTGGCCACGATTAAAGATAATATACAGGTTTTTCAACGACAAACACATACACAACAAAAGTGGTGCGCTCATAGATATATACAACAACTAGATAGCCGTCTTTGTACCATGATTTAAGATAAATATTATCTTAAATCATGCATTGTACCACAGAACAACTTGTGTTATTGCCACAGAATAACCAGAAGGTGCACTTATGAGAACTCGAAAATCTGTGAAAAATGTTTGGGATATCAGTGTTGCCAGGTTTCGAAAATAATTACAAATTCTCTTTTGATGCATAAACTGTGTTTGCGCATTTTTTACTGTTATCATTGTAAATATTTTATTTTTCAGTGATAAGCATAGATATATACAACAAACTAGATAGCCGTCATAGACCTTATACCACGATTAAAGATAGTCTATAGCCGTGCCTTATACTAATAGACGAAACATCCAGGCGGGATGCGGGTGGGTGGTGCGGTCTACGCTACAGTGATATATATATATTATATACAGTAATATACAGAGTATTGTATCGTCTAATGCGCATGTGCGGTGTACAGTGTACTACCTTGATCAGCGCCGTCACGCTTGGACACCGGAACTACTACCACGTACCGTCTATTAGTATAAGGTCTATGATAGCCGTCTCCTTCTTGTCATGGAAGTCGGCCGCCACCGTAGTACAAAGACGGCTATCTAGTTGTTGTATATATCTATGTGCACAGCAGTGCCAAATATTATCGAAGGCACGGTTACATCACAGAATATAACCGTGCCTGCCTGCTTTGTAAATGGCGGCTGACTTCAATATCGGCCGCCACCGTAGTACAAAGACGGCTATCTAGTTGTTGTATATATCTATGTGCACAGCAGTGCCAAATATTATCGAAGGCACGGTTACATCACAGAATATAACCGTGCCTTCGATAATTCAGCGCTGCTGTAACGCTTCGTCAGCAACTATAAATTGTCATTTTTTAATTCAGCGCAAAACTACGCTGCTTGTGATAGGTAGATGTCGTTTTTTAATTCATCATATTGATCACAACCACGATTTAAAATATTTAAGATATAGTATATCTTAAATCGTGATCACAACCTAGCGAACTAAACAGCGGTTCCAGCAGGTTAGAAACATGCTGGTCAATCACAATCATATTCATACTTTCTTATCACATCTATCACGCTTACAGCAGCGCTGAATTATCGAAGGCACGGTTATTCTGTGGTTACATTTTGTCTGATAATTGATAATATCGTAGTTTTGTAGTTTTGTCCACGGATTTTTACGGTTTTGTGCATCACGAATTAAGTTATTAGGAAATATTTTAATTCGTGCAAATAATAAAAGTTTTTAAGTAATTATTTATTAGTATAATTCTACTTAATTGGCTTTGTCTTTCAATCCAAAAGTAAAATAGACACTGCGATGTTTAAATTGTTTTCATCAGTCACCATGCAACCGAGTGTATTGGTCGCTTCAAGGAGTATATCAACATGTGGAGGACCATTATTCTTCCGTTCATCTGTACCCATGTTTGCTGAGCCATTGAAAAAAAAGAAACGTTTGGATCCACAGATATTAAAAGCTAGGGAAGATAGAAAACGTAAAAAAATAGAAAAATCCATTAGAAAATTGGAGAAGGTAAAGTAAATATTTTGCCTAGATTGCACACTAGTACCTATAAGCTATGCCAAAACATTCTAAAGTATAGTTTAAATGAAAATTCTTGTTAGACTGAATCTACATCTTTTTTGAAACATATTGTGTATTTTCAATGTTGAACAATGGCAGTTGCGTACAAAATATGTGTTGCCATTTATGTTATACAATTTACATCTTTCTGTATTCTAATGACTCTAATTGAGTCTTTAAAATACCACTGTATTAATTATGCTTTTTAATACCTATTAGATTTATTTAAGAATAATTTAGTCTGATATATTATGTATACATGTTGGATTACCTGTATTCCCCGTGTTAAAATATTTAGTGTAGGTTCATACTTTTTATATAAAATATATATAATACTTATTTTGTTTGTCATTGGTTTATTGGTTTGTTCTATAGGAATACAATTTATTTTAACATCAAACCTCTTAAAACCTACTTAATCTTAATTTGTACATAATTATTATAATTTTTGATCTTAATTAGTTGAGTATAAAATAGTATGACCAAAAACCCAGTATTGTGCTTTTTGTTTGTGTTCTTTAGCTATACATCAAAATAATATGTTTAACTGTATAAGTTAATTGACTGAACTAAATTAGACATATACAAATTTTACATATTGTTCTACGACTTATAAATATTAACATTAAATTGAATTCTATTTTTTAAGGTATCTAAAACATTAAAACCTATTGATGAGGTACAATTAATGGCTTCATTATCCAATGAACTTGATAGTCGTCAAAGACCAATTGTAGTACATAGTAATGATAAGCTCGAGGAACGAATAGTTGCAGCAAAGGCATGGTCAATGTATAAGCATGATGAACACTTTTTCAATCTTCAAGTTATCAACGACCTAGAGTATTCACAGCAACGAGCATTGAATGAGTTACGTGAAGTTTCTGAAGATTTGTATCAAGCTGCTGTTGACATTGATGAATCATTATTGACATGTCAACTAACTGGACCAGTAGAAACTCCTCCGATTGAAAACTACCAAAGTCCTGATGGAGAATATATTGATATTTCAAAAAAATGGGACTAAAATAAATGTAGCTTGTGTTTAAAATTATTCATGAAAGATTTAAATACATAAATAAATTATTAGATTTTGTAACATTTGGGATATATCTATTTGTTTTATAAATTTTGAAAAAATTGATAATTTCAATGTTGTAAATTTAAATATATTCACCAGCACTTGGTGATATTTATCATGCAATTTTTCCAATATTGTTTTGTTAGCTACAGTATACACAAGAATGAATATATCTTTCAAAATAAACTATTTTTTACAAGTATTACAATTCAAAAATTTACAAAATTCTGAAATATACAATACAGCATCAATTTTATTATAAATACTATAGACTGCTCACTGGACGATTTTTAATCTTGCCATCTACTGGTAGTAAATATTTTGTGCCTCTGAAAAACCGGACAGTCAGCAATCTATAGTATATAGATATATAGTATACTCTATAGTATTTATAATTATTAATCAATAAATACAGTTATAAATAACAGTCAAAAACATTCAGTGTGTAAATGTTGATTTTTTTAAAATTTTATTTTAATGATAAAAGATGTAATACGTATACATATTAGATCTTGCATTATATTGCTAAATCGAAATTCATAACTTAAAATTTAAATCATACAATTTTTTCATTGTTTTACCACTTATTCTAATATTTATTATATAATGTATATAATATATTTTTATGTATTCTATATTCAAATAAAATATGAAAATATTAAGTTAGATTTGATGTTACGGTGTTATAAATAGTTAAATACTTTTAAATATACATATAGGAACAAAGTGTTAAATACTAAACATTTAATAAAAGAAAATCTGTAATTAAACTTATGTTTATGATAAATATTTCAAAATCATGATGCACGGCTATATGAATAAATAAATTATAAGTTATAAAGCTGTTGCATACAATTTTAACTATATAAAAATAAAATAATAGTAAATAATACTTTATACTAATATGAATAACTGACTTTCTTAATGCACTCAGATTCGTAAAAATAGTTTGAATTATCTAAATCACAATTATATTTTACTTGGAACAACAAACCCATATTATAAAACAAATATTTTTAAAATAGAAAGTCTTCAAAAATAGGCTTATTTATGATTATTTGAGAATATAACCAATTTTATTTAGCTTATGCGTTGGTTATCGATAATATTGCTTTAATAACAGATGCTGCAGCCAAAGAGGCATAAGGTTGCCACTTGTTTTTTACTGATCCATCTTTATAGTCAGAAATTCCTCTGACAATAGCATAAGAATGACAATAGTTTCCCATTAGTGATCCCATAACGGAGTCAAATTCTGAATCCATGGCCAGTAATTTGTACTCGGCAGCAAATTTTTGTCTTATAAACGCATTGGATATAGCACTTAGACCACCACCAATGGGACCTACGTGTATTCTTGTGCCTCTAAAATTATAAATATCAGTTAGTAATTTTATTATTAGAAAATATTTGAAATCAATAATATTATTATCGAACTTACAAATTATTGTCCTTAGCATTGCAAACGGGATGAGTAATTTCAATTAATTCTGTTCCTCCGATGTACATTTGAAGTTTATCTGAATCTGCCGGCGGCCGATTAAAATCGGATTCAGTATCGGTTTTTTGTTTTTCAATCTTATTCAAACCTTCGCTTAGATATATATCCCATAATGGTTTTTTGTCAATCGATTTCACCTGTTGAAAATCGCTCATGTCAAACTGTACTCTATTCAAATAAATAAAATCTTTCTTACTTCCGTTTGTAATTTCATCGCAGCTATTTGTAAATCGAATATTTTTGGACTATATTGATGACAATGGAATTTCATGTCTCCGTTTTCATTTGAAACATTTTTGCAGTATGTATAAACGGCTCTAATGAAATATAAATTAAATTGTTAGGTCGGTTTTTGTGTGCATCGCAATATTATAATATTATTACTTTTGGTTGTTTCCACAATGAGAAACGACTACGTCTCCTAGTTTCACATGCTTGTCATAATTTGTATAATGTGGTACACCACCACCAGCACCACATACAAAGACGTGTTCGACTTTTTGAAATGTTCCTATAAAATATATAGGTACGTAAGTACGTTTAGTGGGATCAAAGTTTTTAGGGGGGAATGTGGAAATATAAAATAATTAAGTAGGTAACCTAATAAGCGAGTTATTGCATTTCCAGCTGCCGTTGTAGCTTCTCTGCTTAAACCCAATGCGGGGAGTTTGGTACAAACCACACTGTGGTTTCCCATTTTTCCTATTGTGTAAACATTTGATTCTCCTGAAAAACAAAAACGTTTAGATTATTACAAACTCAGCGCCGGTTAGGCAAGATAACTCGGCCGACCGAATTTTAGGATTTTAACCGGTCCTAAAAAAGTTAACAGCCCATTTTTCAATAAGACATAATATTTATTATTTATTATTATTCCTTATTTCATTGTTCAGAGTTCTGGGTGTTTTCGATCATATTATATAAAAGTTCATTCAAAGTTCCACTCGGTACCTAACTCGCTGGGCCACAACAGTATACTAGCTGTAAATGCTGTATATAACGACTATAACCAGACTTCGCCAGATTACTTCACAAATACGCTAGATTTCTTCAAAATTAACGAATATAAAATTTGAGGCTACATTGGCGTATAAATGTATTTGAATTTTAGTGTATGTTCCTACCTACATAAAGTTCACATGAAAATTGGTGCACTTCGCTTTGTGAACAAATTCGAACGAGATGGGCAACCGCTTGGGTTTGGATATTACCTATAGCACTTGGTGCATTTTCAAACTTGGTTAAAACTTATTTCTAGTCTAGTACCTAGTCTTTAAACTAGTAAGCAATTTCCTGATATTTCTAAGAACAATATCCGAAATTTACGTCAAAATCAGTCTGGAAGTTTGCGAGTCAACAATCATACGCGTATGATATCATTTCATTTTTTTTGTAATTAATGGCTACTCAGAACTATAGATATAGATAATGTTAACTAAAAACATTTTCGATTTTTGTGAGCGAAAACGAAATATTTACGTCACCTATAGCAACCTATAGGGGCTGAAAAACGAAGCTATAAACATTCCCAAAATCGCAAAGAATATGTATGCACAATTTAGTTGGTTGGCAGATACCAATGAGTTGGCTATAATTATATTATGTTCGCAGAACTTTGAAAAAATGATTATTTATCATTCAGATTTAAATTTAATTTATTTCGTATAATTGTATCTGTATTACTTTTTTACCAATTACCATAGAGTTGTTAATAGGTCTAATATTTTATAAATTGTATTAAAGGTAGGTTACTAGGTACGAGATATCTATACTTAGCATGTGCTAAATATCAATAAATAATACCTAATGCATTTTAATCTAGCCTTATAGAGAGATTAATACTGTTTGGTACCTATTCGACAAAATAACTTTTTTAGACAGTAAGTACCTACTGTTTTAATTTTTAATTTTAGTTATTAATGCATATTATACATTTTTTTAAATAGGTACCTATTAATTATAAGTAGATACCTATTCATTAATTTTACTTTTATGAAAACTTGTGGGCGAGGCTTGTGAGTTGTAACTTGTAGTATAGGTACTGATATGTAGACACTTTAACCTTGTATTTATAAAACACTGAAAATTAGCACGCATTCATACTGATAATTTATTTATTTTTAAACCTTGATTTTACATTCAATAGTACCTACCTAAACTTTCATTAGTCGTGGTTCAGTAATTTCTATAGTGACATGATAATAGATAAATAAGTTAAAATAGAAAATTTTAAGTTTTGTGTTTTTACCAACAGTGGTGTATCGTACAAATGTTTCTTTGTTTTCGATTAAAATATCAACGGCTACTTTTTCGCAATACTCCGCTGTGATAATGGCAACAGTTGGTTGCCGATTATATTGAATGACAGGCATTTGTTCTACAATCTTAAACAATGAGTAACAGTTTTATAGATCATTGGAAAATAATAGATAAAAAAAAAATAGAAAAAATAGAGTTTTTTTTACCTTGTCGTGGAGGACGACTCTGGTGTAGCCTCCGTCGACAGGCTTAACGATTCCAGACTGTTGTAGTTTCTCTAAATTGTCCTTTATGTCTGAGTTCTTCCATCCGTGTTTTCTTGACAAAAATAAGAATTACAGAATCTATAGTTGAACGATAAAAATGTAATAAGTAAAAAATTAAGTTTTACTTGTTAATATCGTCAATAGTTAATGGGTTAGGATATGAAGATTCAATCAATTCGCGTAATTTAGTCTGTGATATGTCCACATTTAATTTCGAGCCTTCGACAGAAACTATAAAAACATATTTTATAGGTTGACTTGTTAGGAACAGAAATCAACGAATGATTTTTATGTATTGAACATTGTACCTTGATTTACAGGTCTAACTGCTGTTCTTTCCATCTCCTTTAATTCGATTTCGAGTTTTGACACACATTTGTAGCCTTTATGCATTAAAGTTAGTAATCTTTTTACGAAACCAACATAATCTAAAAATAAAAATAAATAAATTATAAAAATACAATTTGTAAGTTGGCCAAGTGCAATCATCTGAAGCGCCTCGCGAGGATTATTTATAAAAATTAGGGATGGGCCGATACTAAAACCTATACTCGATATCGGCCGATATTGGTGGTATCGGGTTTATCGGTATCGGTTTTTTTTTAAACCGATATTTGAACAGATACCAAAAAAAAAAAAACCAAATCTATCAGCATAATAGCATTGATTATAAATTGTAATAGTTAAATGTAAAATGATAATATTATTTCGGTTGATAGTATAGTTGATATTTTAATATCGGTTCATTGTTAATGCTGAAAATGTTGGTTTACAAATATATCGGGTATCGGTTTTTTATCGGTTGCATATATCGGAATATCGGATATCGGTAAAAAGAGGTATCGGCCCAACCCTAATAAAAATATGATAAATACCAAGGGGAAATTGATTTGGTAACACTAAGTCTTGAAAGAATTGAGACGCTACTGCCGAGGCGTCCACCGATCTATTTCCATTACACCAAAATCTTATGGTACGTCGTTCTTTGGTGTGTAATCCCGTTTGACCATTAACCAGAAACACGCAGAACTGCACCGATGTGTCTTCAGGTGTTTCGTCTTGAACATCTATTGTGACGAACTATGGTTTTATATATTTTTTTTTAAATTCTCAGCTCATCTATATATATTATTTTACCGTATTTCCCAATTTTGCTGATCACGATGCCACTGTGTTCTCCGCCAGCCAGATATTCGTTTTTTTCATTGTGCTCATTGTTGTTGTCGGCTTGGCGTTCGACTATGAGTACAGTTGACGTGGGAGTCTTAGACTTTGTTATTAAAACCACTCGATCTACTTTAAAAAAAGGAAGAAAAAAGTAACTCACATTTACAAAATAATTATAGTTGTTCGGTACCTATATGAAATATTTTGAGTGGTGTTCGTGTATTTATCTACTTATATAAATTGTTTTGGTTTAGTAGATGATTTAAAAAAAGTCATTTTTGTAGGTTTTGGGAAAATTAAGAAAAACTTTTGTGGTAATAATTGTGAAACAGTTTTGAATCTAGTTTAATTTGCTATATGATTATTTTTTATAATATTGAAAATAATAGCCAAACAAACTTAATATTCGAAATATTTTATTATATTTTATATGAGTAGATATACTACACCTTCATAATATCTGGCTAATAATAATATTATATTTTCAGATAGACGTTGTTATAATTATTTTTTTATAAAAGTAAAACAATGTAAGACATATAATTCCTATAGCTGATAATCGTCGTTACCTACGTAATAAACTAATAATAATGACCTATATAATATTTTAAATTAAAAAAGTGTCACCAATCGACAATCACCATGGCTGATATTATATATATATCAAGTCTTATCAGTAGGTATATCACATTATAACTGGCACATATGCTTATTGTAAATATTATATGTGCAGATTATATAATATTTAAACTTTAAAAAAATATTTTAAATGATTTATTTCCACCAAAAGTCAATTTTATAGGTATCTAATATCTCGTTACTGTTGGAATGTAACAACGAAAAATTGTATTTAAAAAACAATTAAATAGGTATTTATATTTGTAGGTATATTGTGTATATATTATACGTATATGTAATTAGATAAAAAATATAAATACATTAATATTAATACAATTTAATTTTTCTGTATATTTGTATAGTTTGTACTTTGTAGGTAATTGTAAAAATAAAATGTTTCTTAATATGTACATAATGTATGTAAAAATATATTGAATAAACAATTAATCTACTAACCAATTACTAATAAGTGTGGGGATTATAGAAATGGTAGGTATTCATATACACTCTAAAATGCACTTCTGCGTCTTTTACTACTGTGTGATTTCTCATTCAAGCTATTAAATTGTTGTATATATTACGTTAATAGTTTAATTATAATTAAAAATTATTTTCAATTTAAATTCAGTTTCTAAATACATAATAACATAATAATATAAAAGTACAAAAAAAAAATTTTAATTTTTAAAACTTTAAATTTTTGAAGAAATCTTATTTTGCAGCTACCTATGTACATACAAAAATACAATAAACTAAATGATAAGAAATGAAATTCTAAAACTGTACCTATATGGTTGAAATGCCATCAAATGTATATGATTTTATCATAGATACATATTAGATAGGTACATACCTAACTAAATATACCTATGCAAAATGTACTAGGCAAGCCAAAAATTATAAAAAGTAGTGACCGTTTTAGAGATTATATTTTACTCAATTTTAGATATCTAATACTACGATTAATACCTATCTAAATACATTATAAATATATAATGTTTATGTTTGATTCTAAGTTTCTAAGTTGATTCTTTTTTCTATATAAATACATTAAATATATAATATTATATTTGACGTGATCTTGAGTATACGTATTATACAATAATGGTATATTATGTACAATTTACAGAACAAAGTAACTTACCTTGATTAGTCATTATGCTTAATATGTATTTGAAACTGATGTCACCTCTGAAAAAATAAGTTTAGAATGTACATTAGACTAATTTATGAATCACGTGCTTACTAAAGTCTAAAATAGTTTAAAAGTTTTTTTTGTACCTATTACGCCATGTGTGAATAAAAATAAAATAGTAAGTACTTAAGTATAAATAAACCTAAACATTTTTTCATGATTATTACTAATGATAGTTAAAAGTGTAAGTATTCGGTCTAAAATACCAACGGTAAATCGCTGATTTTATTTCTATGGTTTTTTAACAATATGATTGATGTGACTCACCTTTTTAAGTGAGGCATATAAATGTTATAGCTTAAATCAAAAATCATTTTTTTTTTGATCATTAGTAGTTCTATTTATTTATTTTTAAGCACAATAAACGATGTTGAAATGAACAATATGAAAACGAGCACTATATTATCATCGATGCTATAATATTCTTGTTAAAAGGGGTCGTTTTAAGGGAATGGCTTTAATTTGATCAAAAATATTTTGGTACCTGGTACCATATGGGTACGAGTTAAAATTCATACTATACACTTATATTCGAGTTTATATATAAAATAGGCTAAATAAATATATGAGTGATATTGATATTTCTAAATAGTATATACATACATAATGCACGCGTATAGCGGTATGTAAATGTATATATTATATCATACTATACATTCCTACCTCGCGCGCCTATAAGTCTGCGTATAACTATACCTACCAAAATGTACTGTATATAAAGATATTATTATTCGTCAAATATAATAATATTATATAGTAGGTGGTACTCACATTTATTAAATAAAGCCGGTAGCCCATAGGCATTAATCCGACGGTAAAACAGCGACCAATAGCAGCGTATATTGTTTGTCCTTCGTGTACAGCCGACTGCCGAGTTAAACGATCAACCGTATTGTGACACACATTTATCAACGCAGTAGTACAAGATCCACTGCTTCCGTCACTGTTGCGAATCAATTGCATTGCGACTGTGTGTCGGTTGTGCTGTTTTACATACATTTATACGCATTGCACTGGTGGGAGTATAGGCAATAATAATGTGTTTCGTCAATGACTATAATATACATAGGATATGACAAGATATCACAAGAAAAGGAGGGAATGAAAAACGTTGTATAATAAATGAAAATAACAATAATAATAATATATGTTTATATAGACGTACAGTTATCAGTGTACGCAGGCATATTAGCCATCGCGGATGGAAGGGGTTATCTAGAGCATGGTATGCATCAACGTTGTAATATGTACATTGTACATAGCGTATAATAATTCGAACGTGATTCTATAATATAGGATTCTCCGCGCGTATATATTATGTACACTGAAATCTATAATTTAAATATTATTCTTCGATATATAGTTCGATTTAGTTTAGATCATTATTATTCTTTAATTACTAAAAAAAAAAACTATTTCATTACTTTAAAGAAAAAAATATCGTGGATACGCATATCGGTGTACATTTCGTACAGAAAAAAAATATATGTACCCGCGCGATGTTCGTTTTGTAAGTTAGAACCGTGGGATGTCATTAATCCAAAATAATTGGTAAAATATATAATAATTACACAGCTATAGTGACGTCTGAAACGAAACCACCAGAAAAACAAACACAAAAGGAAGATGTAACATGTATAGCACGCGCAAGGATATCCACCATGGTCATTTCATATATTTACATATCATGCTTTAATAATACACTTATAATCAAACGTTGTACATCAGTAATATATAGTAATATCTGTTCTTAAAATACAATTATATTAGTGGTAAAAAAAATATTACACTCTTGTAGAAAATTTGTATATACTAGTATATAATATATATTAAATTAATTTTTTTTTCTACACATACGTAAATCGGTAACTACTATAGCTAATAAGTCGTGCATTTTTAGACAATGTTTTTGTATATATTTCATTACCTACAAAGGTTTGAAAGTTAATAGCTATCATATATATTATATATAGACTATAGTACCGTATAACACTAACGAGTTTGTTTCGTACAATGACGAGTATAATAACGTAATTTCATGATGCATATTTTTACATAATATTTCGTTGATTTCATAAAAAAAAGAGTGTGCATTTTTAATTTTCAGAAATTTTTTTTTTGCATATTATTGCACGTATATAATAAGTTTTCCAAGAAGATAATTAATAATTTCTTCTACTATATAATATTACTAATATAAACATAGTTGAGAATAAATATTACATTTGTCATCGATTATCTAGTTGTCATAAGAAATGAATGATTATTAGTTAATACTTATTTCTAATGTTTATGCATTTAAATAATAAAATTATAACCACACGGCGTTTTAGATATGCTATTTAGATACATCCCTATTGTGGGTTCATTTACCGGTATATTTTTATAAGTTAGACTGGTTAAAACTTAGATTTTATCAAACAACGAAATAAACAAGTATATACCTAAGTATACAAGGCATGTATAACGACTAAATGAAATTTTGGTCGTACTACGTCGTACTACCTATAACCAACATAGGTAAAGGTAATCTAAGCAAAGTAATCGTAAAATTAGAAAATTTTATTCTATGTTTTTATTTTTAATAGTAATATTGTATTGCATAATTATATCTTTATTTTTAATTTTACCTATTTAAAACTTATAAAAAGCTACTAGACATACGATATCTCTTGTAACTGTTTATCTTTGACTACCGTCCAATTGTATAAACCACATTTGATTGTAAACAATGCTGCAAAGTAAGCTGTGGGTGCGTTAATTGATGGTTATTTAATGGTCAAATAATAATAGATTAACGTTTGAAAGTAAAAGTGGTGCATTGGTCTCAGCCGATTGGCTATATCATAATAGTTATATTAATGTGAAACAAACTATAGCTACATATACTAATAATTTATGTCTTCTCGGCATTTATGACCGGAGTTTAATGGTTTGTAAAAAATCACAAAAGTACAATGAAGTAAATATTTGTGTTTATATATTTTATTATAAGTTAAATAAATAACATAATAAAATAGTTAGTAGTAATAGTAATTTTAATTAACAAATAATAAATAATATTGGCAGAACTTGGAAAGTTGGAATTTTATGATTTGTTCCGTTACGGTTTCAATTTGGTTCTTTCTTCCTTATAGAAAAAACATTCTGTACCAAATTTTACAACTACAGAATAATGGTTTCGGTTCCGTGAAATATCAGTATTTGGAGGTAAGTATATTGATTTTGTTGGTAATCGGCAAAAAACGACACGGAAAAAAACGACAAAGTCATAAGTTATAATAAGCAATATAGTACTTATATAGTAATATAGTATATAGTATTATTATTACACGGGGTAACAACAATTATAGGCCGAGCGTTTTATCAAAACCATACCAAATAACTGTCGTAGATAGGATATATATATATATGCACAAAAATTTATGTAAAACTTTATTTAGTATTGGGTATAATATAGGTTTAAAAATTATTACTTTGGATAACGGTGGAAGGATTATCGATATAAACTGAATTATCAAAAAAATTTGTTGGAGAGGATATACATATATAATGAAACATCAAGGACGTAAACGATTAACGTGGAGATGTACAAAAAAACGTTCAATGAAATGTAGCGGAACAATGTACACGAATTTACAGATTTGGCATCCTCAAATTGGAAAAGTTCATAGTCATATAGCTGATAAACACGAGGTAAATAACTTATTTTAACTCTACTCAAATATAGTATAAAATATGATTAGAAATACATTTTTTGAATAAAAACCTTAGTCTTTAATATAAAAATCCGGGAACTCGCTCTGCTGTATAGTAATTAATATGTGTCTGGCGCGTCTTATGTTCGTGCGGAAATTATTCGAATACAAAAATTGTTTGTGCATACATTGTTTGCATGTTCAATATATTCATATTCATTCAAAATAGATTTACAAATAACATTAAAATATTTTTTTTTCTTACATTATTAATTCAAAATAGGTTTACATAGCTTAACATGAGATGCAACTGATGCAAGGATGGGCATTAACGAGTTAAAAAGTCAAAGTTAAGTTAAACAGTTAATTGTATTTTAACTTTTTAACTTAACTAGTTACTTTTGGCTTTTCATCTGTTAACTTACTAAATTTCTTTTTTAATTAACGCGAAATTAACGAGTTAATTTTTCATTTTAAGAAGTAAGTTTAGTTAATTTATTTTGTTTTCAATTTTATTAGATTTTACTTAAATTACTTAAATTTATATCATTCTAATATTAAGTACGCCAGCGTTGCATAAACAAATTAACTTCATAAAAAGTAGTGATGGGTCGAACCCTGATTTTTTAATTCGAACCGAACTTGAACCGAACTTAAAATTATTTTTTCGAACCCGAACCGAACCGAACCTTCATATTTTTCTACCGAA
This sequence comes from Acyrthosiphon pisum, assembly GCF_005508785.2. Lineage (NCBI taxonomy): Eukaryota > Metazoa > Arthropoda > Insecta > Hemiptera > Aphididae > Acyrthosiphon > Acyrthosiphon pisum. The sequence continues at coordinate 58,409,725 of NC_042494.1, forward strand.
CCGAACCGAACTGAACCTAGAATCATTTTAAGTCGAACTCGAACTCGAACTCAACATTTTTTATCATGTACATTGTACATACAAATTATAAACCAACCATAATTACTATTACTATTATATTTTAATTGTTTGTATTACGTATTCTACATTTCAACTTTTAAATCTATATAACTGTATTTACAATAAATTTAGATGATTTCTTAATTTTTTTTTACATAGGTACACACTACACAATATATAATAATAATTTAATTATTAATGAGAAAAAAAATAAGTTTAAAATATTTTCAAGTTCGATTTTCGAACAGTAAAAGATGTTTAGTAGTTCGGTTCGAATTTTTTTCACACGGAGTTCGAATTTCGAACCGAACCGAACCTTTGATTTTCGGTTTGGTTCGAGATTCGAACAGTTCGACCCATCACTAATAAAAAGTTAAGGGGATTCGATACCGTGATTTTCTGTTTTCGTCTAACACACGCGTGACATAGTATTTTAGACGTGTTTTTTGCCAAACATACCAATTGATCTAATGAAGTGATAAGAATTCTGAAAACCGATTTGAATTCTTCATCAAGTCTACTTAAAATCGACTTTCCTACATTTTTGATATTATCTCCCAAAATCC
>NC_042494.1:58410485-58411908 GCF_005508785.2 Acyrthosiphon pisum
ATTGGTATGTTTGGCAAAAAACACGTCTAAAATACTATGTCACGCGTGTGTTAGACGAAAACAGAAAATCACGGTATCGAATCCCCTTAACAAAAAGTGTGTATTAACTTAACTGAGTTAACCTATAGTTAAATTAACTTTTAACTTTTAACTTTTTGTTATTGTTGCATATTAACTTAACTTAACTGAGTTAAAAAAAATCATTAACTTGCCCAGCCTTGATGACATGTTTGTCGAAAATTAGAAATGGGATTTTTGTACCCATTAGATAATCCATAAATGTACGATAACGATGAGTTATAAGTAATAAGTCACATTCCACTCTGTTGTGTTGTATGCGTATGTTATAGGTTACAAAATATTATTTTTTTTTTACGAACAATTTATGCCCAAATGGAACAACTATTGTCGTATTCGAATAATATTCCTGCGAATAATTGTCACGCAAGAAACTGTCGCGTGAACTATTTTCTTCAAAAAATTGACGCGATACCGTTCGGAAATATAATATAAATATTTAGCAATACAATTTTAATTGGATTTTTGGGTAGGTGAATATCATAAAATGTACACATAAAATGAAACAGGCGGCAAAATAAACTAAAACAAATCCAGCGGAAATATATGCCAAAAATATGAAGACTTTAGACCTATATAATCACAAGCTAGAGTTCCACCTGAACCTATAATGAAACGAACAATACGTAATCAAAGGAAAACGAAACATCCAGCTAGTGGAACTAATATAGAGGGCGAGTGGTGTACAACTGGAAATCCGGATAATAAAAGATTACTTTTGGTTGACGATGGTGACGAAGATGGTTAGTTATTTTTGCAACAGTCGAAAGACTTCAAAATTTATCAAAGTCTAATGAATGTATATAGACGGTAATTTTGCTCTGTCACCTAAAAGTATTTTATGCAGCATTATGTAATAAGAATACAAATTAATGGTACTTTTGTTACTGCCGTTTATTGCTTGCTCACTAAAAAAACACAGTCTACTTACGAGCGAATGTTAAACTGTTTACTGGAAAAATGTGCAGAAAAGAATATTTTTCTTGAAGTGTACACGTTGATTTTGAAAAAGCAGTTATAAATGCAATAAAAATGGTTATAGGTGAATGGACAACCGGTGAGGTGAACATGTAGAAGTAAATGGTTGTTTTTATCATCTTACACAAGCAACGCACCGTCACATTCAAAAAATGGGATTAAGGGTCCTGGTGCCAGTTTTTCAAATTTTCCACAATTCTATACAATTTGAAAATTACATTTTATATTTTAGTTGCTACCTCAATTATAAGTCTTTTCCACTAATCTACTACCCAATACATATTTAAGGGGGTTAATAGGGTGTATTATATCGACCAAAACACACTTTACAGAAAAAACTCTCACGCCTCGTAGAGTGATCGGATTT
>NC_042494.1:58411958-58422066 GCF_005508785.2 Acyrthosiphon pisum
TTATCAAAATCTGATCACTCTACGAGGCGTGAGAGTTTTTCCTGTAAGGCATGTTTTGGAGAAAAAAACAGGTCGCGCGCAGGCCTCTTAACAAATGACTATAAATCGGACGAAGAATTTTCTGCATTTTGTCGACAATTGTACGCATTAACATTTTTACCATTATGTGATGTGGCTGAAGGAATGGATACTTAAAAAGTATAATGCCAGAAAAAGGTTCAGCTATATTAAAATATTTTGACAACACTTATGTGACCGATACTTTTAGGAGAATTAATTCGACACAAGATAATTGCATACGCTTGCGGAATTGTCCGCCCTTCTTTCCATCTCACGTATGGAATGTACATAATATCACTTTGAACAACGGTGATCGGACTAATAATGAAACTGAAGGATGGAATCATAGATTTTCAAAGTTAGTGGGACATCCCTTTATATGGGTATTGATAGTGAAAATCCGACTGGAGGTAGCGAATGACGAAACAAAATTAGCTCAAAATGCATTGGGGACATTACCAAAAAAAAAAAAAAATCGAAGATTTATGCAGTTACAAAATAAATTAAAAAATATATTTGAAGAATATTCAAGTGGGGAAAGAGTTATTCCAAATTTTTTAAAGGCTATAGCATTACTATACGATATTTGTGATTTTTAATTTTTTTTTTACATTTAAAACTATAATTTATAATTTTAATTTTAATTTTTATATTTCCCCAATGTGTATATAGTAATATTGTGCCATTATATTTTAAAAACGATGATTGTGATTTTTTGATAGAAAGTGAGGTATCCAAATTTTTTAAAGGCATATAGGTACTAATGTAGTATACGATTTTTGTGATTTTTAAAACTATTGATAATTTTTTTTTTTTTATATAACAGCTACACCATTATATTATTATATACTATTCAAATTCAATATTTGTGGTTTTTCAAAACTATGATTTATAATTTTAATTTTAATTTTTATATTTCATCAAATTGTTTATAGTAATATTGTGCCATTATTTTATCAATAAACTTAAATGATTGTGATTTTTAGATAAAAATACATTTTTGACGTTTATTTCAGTGACGTTTTTTACCATGATGTTTTTTATCTGACGGTTTTTTCCGTGTCGTTTTTTCCGCGATTCGATTTTTTACTTAAGGTAAAAAAATTCAAGTAAGCATGAATTTCATATCTAAATATTTAAATTGTATAATCTGATAACAATTTATACTGGCACATATTTATGACTGTTTTAATAATCATTTTATTAGTCATCACGATACGTCATCGTCCAAAACTACAGGGAAAGTATCATGTCTAATGTCGATGATTTATTTGTTATGACTAACAACTGGTGAATAACAGTTTATTTATTTGTACATTGTACTTTGGTAACTGTCAACTGATCAAATTTTTTCGTTTTCTGGAATTAGAAATTTTATATGGGTATTATAAAATACAAAATAATAAATCCATATAAACATTTATAGTATAAATAAATTATTATTACTTACTTAGGTTCATAAAATGACTAAATAATATTAGAACTGAACAATTATCTACCGGTTCTGGTTCCAATATTTTCTACATAATATTACTATTTAATTACCATGTTTAGATTCTTAGAACACTATCGATATTTTATTAAGGAACAAATACTGCTATTTTTATTTATGTACAATATTTATGTTACCTTATGTAAAAAGTAAAAACTAACAAGTATAATAATAAAGATATAAAAAAGAAAGATAAATTATCATTTTTTTCGTCTGTTATTTTAATTTAAAACTTTTCTGTTATAGAAATATATCTAACGTTTAAAGAATAGTTATTAGTATAATATAATATATAAAAAAATTATACCAATACGTTAATACCTGTATACTCTACCCATGGTTTTTATTTTTATTAATTAAAAATTTCTTTTTTTAATAAATTCTTATTTAAAAAGAAAGTAAATATAATAAAATAGGTATTAGAAATTTAGAAATTATAAAGGTAACATTTAATCGTGAGCTGTGATTACAAATGATAATTGAATGTAAGTAATGTTTCACTAAACAGTAAACACATGTATGGAAATATAATTACTAGCTGCATGTTTAGTAAGATTTAACGATTAAGCTGATGATGCGCGATTGTATAAAATGATTTCCTTTCTAAAAACCATACAGCATTAGCAACAGGCTAATAAATATTCTCCAATGCTACTAAATAGTAAATAATACTAATCGGTACTCTAATATATACAGAGTGATCCTGATCTATTCATTTAATGTAAGACACTTATATTGATCAGTATCGTATATCAGTATATTATGTATTGTGTCATACGTTGATGGTTCACTCTGTGTGTAGTGCGTATATTGAATATTGGTACATATCAATGTATATGCATGTATAGATGTATAGAGTCAAAACACGCCTATATGGTTACATAGTGCATATATAATATATAGGTAGGTACATAAAATATTATGTACATACATATGTATTCCGAAAATGTTACGTATATTGCCAAGTAACTGAGAATACTCACGGTAGAATATAAATTATAATACATTATACAGGGTGTTCCTTAAAGAACGTCCAGGTTTCAAAACGATATATTTGATAAAGTAATACACTTTTAAAATTGAAGCAGGTACCAATCAAAACTGTAAGTTATCAATTTTTATTCCATTTTTATGTTTCACAAATGTTCAAATTAGTGCCCCCTCCCCAGACGATTATCAGGTTATGAGTGGAAACTCGTCCCAAACCCTGGTTAGCATGTAAGGTGTAACTAAACCTACGCCCTTTTGATTCCTTTTCTCAGTTATTCATGAGTTGTGGGCAAAAGTTAAAAAACTATAGAGACTCCTTTTTCCTTTGACGACCGATAGATCGGGATACGACCAAAACCACAGAGTTATGGTTTTTACTTTTTTGAATCCACACTTTATGGAACACCCTGTTATTAACATAATAGTATTACAATAATTATCCGGTTTATCTCGTTTGACGGGTGAGAGAGAGACAGAGTGTGTGAGTGTTTGAGAGGGAGTGAGGAAGTCGGTGCAAAGGTGACCGAAAGTATAACATAACTATAATATTACATTATACACCGATGACTATTAAAACGTAGGCTCAATATGTATTCGTACGAGGACGCGTTACGAATATATCGCGAATCACGCGCGCGTTTCTATAAGTTTACATTGTACCCGAATTCTTATATATAAATTAAAAAATATATTATCAAACAATATTGTAAACCGTAACATAATATACGTATATGTATAGGTACCTACGCGTTTTGGACGGTTTTTTAAGTTCGTTTCGGAGAAGTGTACGTATTAATCGGACTGTATTCATCGCGCTATTTGTAATATATATTGTATTACTAATTATAGGTGTACTGTCATAATATAATATATTATTGCCATAACAATATTATGCTGAAGACTGTCGTAGCAGGAACGGTCATACTTGTATACTGTACGGCAGCCACCTGAGTGCTTAAAGCAGACGACGAGAGGTCATACGTTGGAACAACAATTAAACTGCATACACCGCAATAATACGTAGGTATACATATAACGCGTCATCATGTCTGTCGAGGGGATTGCAACGTGACGCGACGCTAACGAGCACGCGTGGATTCCGGACAGCGCGAGGTGCGATCGCTTACGGTATAATATACCGCACACGCACTGAACACAACCGACATGGTAAGTGTAATCGAACGTGTCAAATATTCCTAAGTATATCGCTTATAATATATAGGAAGATATTACAACCGTGTAATATATATTATATTATATTGGGCAGTGGTGGACTGTGAGAAAACATGACTGTGATCAACTCGGGAAAACTATTTGACTGGTCCTCAAATTTGGATACCTAGTGAATATATTTTGTGATTTTTAGGGTATAAGTACATGGTTATTTAGAAATTATTTATTGGTTATTTAGAAATTATTTGGAACATGTTGACATAAACAAACAAAAAAATTATAGTTTGCATTTAATAACAACAGAATATACAATATTCAATTAAAAATATGTAGGTACATAGATATAATTGATCACTTTTACTTTAGACAATGTCAATAATGTTTTCAACGTCAATATTATTCGATATAGGTATTTTGCTCTACATGCAGTCATAATAGCAGGAATGCCTCTAATTACCGGAAAAAGTCCCGATATCCAACCGGCATAGTCCACCACTATAATGTTATAGGTGTTAAAACGCCATTATTGGTACCTAGACTGAAAGAATAAAATTGCATTGAGTGAAATTTGCATAATATCGGAGTATCATGCTATAGGTAACTGATAGGTGTCTAAATTATTCAAAATTGTACGTTGATAAATGTTATGTGAATTCAAAATATAAGGAGTTCGATATGTGAAAATTAGATCAATGCATTTTATTAATATAACGTTTAGGTAAATAATTACTATAACAGGTCGTACTATAGGTCAGGCGTTAGCTATACCTACTTATAGTACAATATGTAAAACAGTTTTTTTTTTCTATAAATATTATATTGCACGTCTATATTGTTGTTGTTGTGTTATTTGTTTTTTTAAACGATGTTATATACATATTATATGACCTTGACCTTAAGACTCGCATCCTCGAATATATTTCAAAACGTTTGAAATATAACAGTTATTTTAAATTTATATCTTGTAAAATGTAATTATTGTACTAAACATAATACAACGTAAAAATGTACAACCCGATTTTCAAGATAAAATTCCCAGTACCTAGTTTTCAAAGGTGGAAAAAACAAAAAAAAAAAATAAAAAGGTGGGCAAGTGGGTGTTGCTCTGCTGTACAGTAGGGTAGAAAAAAAAACAAAAAAAATTGAAATTTGGAATTATCCGTAAACAGCTCAAAACAAGTAAAATAGTTTGAAAATTTTATGGTGGACAGAAAATGAGAATTTAAGCATTCAGCCAAATTTTCATGTATATCTACATTATACAGTTATTTGTTTGTGAATTACAACAAAATAACAAAATCGCTACATGATAAATCGAGTGAATATCCAATGTTGTAAAAATATGAAATTTAAACGCTTATAAAAATTTAATTTGACTTTCTGGTTGGGATTTTTTTGTTGTTAAAGGTAGACAAACTTATAAGAAATCTTGTGTTCAAATTTTTATGAATTTCTTACTCAAAATAATTTGCACATTTTCGTGATTTTTCCGTATTTTGTCAAGATTTAAACTTTAAATGCTTATAAAAAAAACTGTGACTAAGGATTTTTAATATTTTTCAAATGTCATTGTAACAATAAAGTAGGAGCCTTGTATTTAATTTTCAATTTTTTTTACCCAACAAATAAAGTTTTATTGACATTCATAGAAAAAAGACTAATAAAATTGGAAACTGGAAATGTTCCAAACAGTTCAAAACAAATCAACATTTTTTGAAAATTGTATCGTGTATAGAAAATGCTTATATAAACAACCAGTAAAAATGTCATGTATATACATTATAAAGTAATTTGTTCTAGAGTTACACCAAAAACCAAAATTGGATTTTGTCAAAAACCGGTTTTGCGTGAAAATTCCCGTCTTCTCTTAATTTTTTTTTTGTTTTTCTCTGCGCTTTTAAAAATACTGGGAATTCGACCTCCCCAATGTACCAACTAGATTCACTTTCCCATCGAACAAGCTACCGAAGTTGAAAATCAAAGCATTATTTCGACTACTTATCGTGTACAATCACACACACACAAAAAAAAAAAATAAAACATACATCATTGTAAAATCAATACCATTGCTCTGCTCAGAATCTAAAACTAAGGAAAAACGGGAATTTTTACGTAAAAATCTTTATAGACTATTACAGGTAACAGGTTTGTTCATATATCCATGTTTATTATTTTACTTGTAAGTATGACATAATAGGTACCAAGATGAGTATCTAATTATGATAAATTAATGTAAATTAGATAACATTACACAATATTATTGATGCAAAATCCATATACAGATATAATCTCATCGCTTAACGTTAACGGGTAGGAAGGTGGGTACGGGGTACCTTTTAAAATAAGCGTTTAAAATGGTATTGATGATGATTTATCCATAATAACCTAACCTAATGGAGGGTTCGATTTTTAATTTATAAATAATACATTTGTAAGATTCAAAATTAATACAAATTATAAATTATAAATTATAATTTTATTAAAATAAAACAAATGTTCTTATTTATTAGATAAATGCCCCAGTTAAAATTTTGAGGTATTGGTGTAATCGTGCATTGTGTGACAAGTGAGCTATTTCATTCGTGGGCGACGTGTGCGGCACGAACCGCAGCCGCGAGGGCCCATTTCGCCCAAGACTGAAATTACCTTCCTGCGTGAGCCACACATATTATTTTTGTCATGCCTCTGCGTTTATCGATCACGGCAAAGGTATTGCAGCAGAGATCTATGCAACAACCAGATTATTCTACGAAGTAATTTCACGAAAGAAAAATGTTTACGCGTCATGCAAGGAGGATATAATATGAATATAAGATGTAACCAAAAGTTTGTTTTGTAAGGACCGTGGTATAGATTTCAGTGTCTGGTTGTGCTGGGGATACGCTTGATATTTGCTTCCAGCACTTTTGGGGATTTCCATTTTACCACTAGGCACTTTTGGAGATTTCAACTTTACAGCGTTCTGGACAGAAAAAGATCGCTTTCCAACGCTTAAACCATCAAACTAAACTTTCAGCGCAGGCGTGACAAAAAAATTACTTTGATATGATGAAAGATAACTTTTATTGAATACTTTTGTACACTGGTACACTGTATATGGTTTTACTGTTTTGCTTGAAACTATAACCAATTAATTTGCACTAAATATTAAATAATCGTTAATCTTATCAGTATTCGTTAATTAGTAGCTAACTGCAGTCGGGAGGTGTAACGAAATTATACACCAATAGGTATTATACGATGTCGTAAAATAGAAAACAAATTAAAATATAAACGGAGAAGAGATGTATAAATATTAAATTTAGATCATAAATTATTATTAATTCGTTACGACTTGTAGTATAATATCTGTATGTTTCTTGATTGCTCTTTTCTGCCATTTATACATAGACATTTGATATACCTATATATTTTTTTTCGATTTATGTAAGTATGTTAATATTTTTGTTTGTGAGTAAAAAAAGTTTGACAATTTAATACAAAGTTTCTCAAAGGTTATTCTTACGCATAACCAAATTTACGAATAAAATTAAGAAATATCGATATTCATGGGTACAATTATTTTAAATAGGTGTTTAATGAGCAAAATATTTACAAAATTCTTCAAAATCGGGGAATTAATATAAAAATTATTTTGTAGTTAAAAATGTATGAAATGTTTGAGCTTAACTGTTAAACTTATCAACATCGAAGTATTTAAAATTTAATACACGAGTCCTCGTAAGTTTTTTTTATACTAGATGGTAAATTAATTAAAAAAAGATGGTTTCATAAAGTCACCCATAAATCTTTTATGAAAGATAAAGTTAAAAATTGTACGGCATTAGATATTTAAATGTATTATAAAGATTTATCCCTAAATGATTTAGCATCCCCTTCCAAAAATAAAAATAAATTTTCACGCTGATTAGAGTACAATTGTATCTGAATATAGCTATTGTTACCTTTGGGTTTTGAGTATTAACGGTAGGACGATGTGACAACAATATTATTATTTATTACAATAATAATAAATAATAATAAATTATGGTTTATGTGCAGCCGTCAAAAGGACATTGATATCCATTCTATAACCCAGTTTGCTTTTATATAGTAGAACTTCAGTCATACGGTGGGCTACGTTAATTTAATAAAGAAATTTAATTCACCACATATTCTTTCTTACCGGGGGCATCCTAATTTGCGAATTGCAATGAGTTGTTTATACCTTTTAGTGAGTTATTAGACCATTAAAAACATGTAAATATCTGATATATAAACTCAATACTCATATTTCAATAATTGTTGAACTTATGCAGTTTTCTAGTTTTCTAGTTTGCTAAGTATAAATTACAATTACCAAACATTTTGTGTTACAGGCTGCACAACCGAAATGGATATTGTCGATGGTGGCAATAATGACGATGACTGGACTAACGGGTAAAAAAAATAATAAATATTATACTTCTGTGATTATACTAACTATAGCCAACTAGGTTCCTACTAGAGGTGTTCCGGGTACCCGGTTATCGAGTCCAAACCGGGTACCCGATATCATATTCAGTACCCGACTAATACTCGTTACCCGGCGAATCATTAAAAGATGACTTGGACAGTACCCGGTACCCGGTGTAAAGCTACATTTTTACCCTGGAATATACCCGGTACCCGGCTTAATAAACCCGGCACCCGGGTTATTAATAATAAAAAAAAATGTGTGCCCACAATCGACCAAACGAAAATATTTTATAAAATTATAATAGTAGTTACTAGTTAGTACTAGGCAGTACGCACTAGCCCCTCCGGCCCCCATGCTAGTTGTAATGACTATAAAATAAATCGTTACGTAATTAATAATAATACGTTTACCGATAACGATTTAAAAATAGAGTTACCACGGACAGCCCCACCGATTATAAATGTTGACAATTGACAATTATCTTGTATTCTTGTTTATCTAAAATCTACTATTTATAATCAATGGGTATAATATTATTAATATTTAATATTATATTGTTATGGGTGGTAGACTTGTAGCTTGTTAGTTGTTGCTTTATTTCTCAGTTGTCAGACGTCAGTTGGTTGTTCATCCAAATTCCATAATTTTATAATCATGGACGATGCAAATACTCAGTACATGGTATTTAATATTTATGTAAATTATTACTTGACCAGTACCCGAGACTCAGTTTTTAAAAAAATTATTACTCGACCAGTACTCGAGACTCGGTTTAAAAAAAATTATTACTCGACTAGTACTCGAGACTCGGTTTAAAAAAAAATTATTACTCGACTAGTACTCGAGACTCGGTTTTAACAGATATTGTTACTCGACAAATACTCGGTACCCGGTTTATAAGTAAAAACTGTACCCGGAACACCTCTAGTTCCTACTAACTTCTAACTATACATAATGCATGTGTGATAACTAATTTTAACGGAAATGTGCATGGACACCATAGTAAATTACGAATTTTGAAAATATAACAATAACTTAAAATGTATGATAAATATATTCAAATCAATGCTTAGGTATATATATTTACTGATATTTAGAAAAATCGTACCTGTCGCCTGACCTAATACAATTTATTAAGTACCTAACAAATATAACAAAAAAATAGTTATGATATACTTTTTTAATTATTGTATTTAATTAATTAAAAATACCTAAATCAGAAAAAAAGTATTTTTATAACATGAGTTATGCATAGCGTGTACGTACACACTTTTTATTATACAGTATTGGACTGCATGGCCTAAAATAGTGTGCAGTACGACACTATTAGTGTAGTACGAAATCGGAATAGTGCAGTACAAAATGAAAATGTGTATTGATTATTTTAGTGTTATATTTTGATTTTGTTACTGGTTTTTATTAACTTTTATTTTTTTTTAGTTTTGAATTTGAATTTTAATCTATGGTTATATTTATATTAACTGATAAATTACATGTGAGTGTGTGTGTGTCAAAAATATTGACAGATTATGATAAGATGATATTGTTTTACTTTTTAACGGACCTCGGTTATCTTTATAGTAGATTTCAAAAGCAAATTCAAACGGATGATGTATTAATATTTGATATAGAAATAAGAAAAAATACAGTTGTCCAAATGATTAAAAATTTAAAAGTGAGTCCATTATTGGATGGATGGGAGTATATAATGTTCAAAAAAAACACAATTGTAACTTATAATCCAGAATTTGAAAAAAAATATTATTAAACTGCATAACATTGAATTATTTGATAAAAGTCAACAATCGAGAAGAAAGAAACATAATTCATATGTATCTGATGAACGTTCGTTTCTTGCAATACGAAATTATGTAATTGAACATATTGTTAATTACCTCAACACTCTTCTCGATTTTCTAAAATGCATACAAATGCAAAAAACAGGAATGGTATCA
>NC_042494.1:58422547-58435983 GCF_005508785.2 Acyrthosiphon pisum
GTGACAGGTATTATTTTAAATTTCCAAATAAAAAAAAAAAAAAAATTTAACTTATATTTATTTTAGAGAGTGATAACTCATATTAAATTATGTGAAATTATAAAATAGTGTAGTACGAAGTTCATTTATTTTAGGCCCTGTATTGGAGAGGTTAAGACAAACAGATTTAGTAGTTGACCTATATTGAAGATTATCGTTTAAATTTTAAAGTGTTCAAAAATCTATTCAAAATTAGGATTTTTTTTTGTTGGGAGGAGGGGAGAGGTGATAGTTTTGAATTCAGGGCGCTGTTTAAGACCTTACACAAGTTCCAAAATCATTTCTCCTAGGCCTATTATATAATATGACTTGTATAGAACGTTATAATATCAACATGCTAATAATTTATTTTAGATGCTGCGACGGCCGCGGACGACTGTTTGCCCAGGAAGTTCGCGTATGGCACGGTGTGCGTGTGCAACTCGACGTACTGCGATCGGACACCGGAACCGGAAACACTGTCGGCCGGCAAGTACGCTCTGTACACGTCTTCGAACGCCGGAAGTCGGATGCGCAGAAGCAGCGGGTCTTTCGTGCCGTCGCTCGACTCGCAATGGTCCGGCGACGAGATAGATGTGGATGCGACGACCACGTACCAAACCATTCACGGTTTCGGCGGCGCGTTCACAGACTCGGTGGGCATCAATGTCATGGCGCTGAGCCCGAACACCCAACTCAATCTTCTCAAGTAAGCTGCGTACAATTATGACTTATGTAATTATATGTCAACTGTGAATTGTGTTGAAACAATACTGTCATATTAATAATATAATACAATATATTACACGGTCATGTAGGCTATCGGGAATGTCGCATATTTTACATTTCTCGGTCATTATATGACGTATACTTTTCGCCCGGTATTTTTGGGCAAAGTTTTATAATAATCGGTGTATCCTTATTGGTTCTGAAATGTCTGAATAGGTTTGGAGTTTTATAGGTATGGGAATCAATTCGGATGCTGCAGTCGTATAGTAACTCATAATAAAGTACTATTTCCGCCGGGTTGGGTAATACATTGGAAGGTATATACTTTTCCCGTTATAAATTGGAGCATTGAGAGTTGTGACTCTAATTATATATATAAAAAAATAGGTATGAAAACAAATTATTGTCATTTGATCATGTTACCGACTTTAAGAAGATATACGAATTACGAACTTTCAATAAATTACGCGTACTGACTGGCGTTGCTTAGTTACGCATTTTTATAATATTTTGCCGGTGACTGGTTGTTTATTTTGCCTTTGAACGATGATAATATGTATAATGTTTTATTGAAATTTTTTCGTTTAATGTGATCTGCAAGTAAATATAAAAACGGTCATTAAAAACCTGTTGAAATGTTTCTAGCGGTATTAATCTTATATATTGTTATAGCAGAACCCATGAACTTCATTACCGGTAAAAAATCGCAAATCTTAAAAAAAATATGATTGTTCAACTACTATTTTGGTTGTAACTTTACAGTAAGTGCAACTCGGCCACCCTGGTAGGAAATGTTCAATAATTCGATTTGATGCAAGCTTGTACCTGATCTGCCCAATGGCAACGGATAATAAATCGACACTAATTATCGACATCGTGATATAAAACGAAACAATATGATTGTTAATTTTTGAATATTATTTATTGCATATTAATTTTTTTAATGAAAATTATACCTGTATTATATACGTATAATAATATATTTGTAATTAAATATTAATAATGTAATAATTACAATTTACGTGGAATTACATTTTAAAAATGCCATGTGGTTGTCAGTATAATATTGTAGTCTGGGGGTTATTTTTCCTTGGGTCGGGGATTTTTTCAGGGTATTTTTATTCCACTACTAACTATCTCTATGTTATTACTTATAGTTCAGTGCATAGGTATTTCCACCTATAGAGTAACCTGGGGTATAATGGCGCATGGGGCAAAATTAACTATTGTGTATAAGTAATTTAATAATTTATTGCTACCTGGTCAAACATTTTTGTTATTATGATTTATGATTATGTTATCATAGCCAAACGTGATAAAATATTTATTTCAGCAGTTGATGGAGTTTTTGCGGCAATATGAGGCAAAGTATTAATTATATTCGTCTGATATAATATTTGAGTAGTATAGAAGTAGTAATGTGTACTATATAACGACACGTTAGGTATTGTTTTTATATATATACGTTTAGTAAAAGTAGGTGACTAAACGTCAATACTAGTAAAATATTAATATGATAACAACTGAATATACTATAATAGGTACTGTTTATGCTTTATGCAGAAAAACATATTGGGGTAAAATGGTTTAGGTAGAAGGTTTTGGGGTAAAAGTGCGCAGTATTTCTTACATGATTGTTGATTACATACTTTTATAAACATTTAATTTTTCTGGCTTTAAATTGAATGTCTAAAAATGTAATTGTATCTATTTAATTATTGGAATAAAAGGGTACATTATATCTATGATGTATTAACAAATGATTAAATATTATTATGTAAATTTATTGAATAATTATACATAAAAAAATGACTTTGACTTAGTATTTAATACTAATACTGTATTAATTATATATTATATTAGGGACTTATATATTATGCATGTATATTATATATATTTATAACTTACTATTTGATATAAATAAAATAGATAGGTAACAATATTTTAATAAAATTTTTTTTTTATGAATTAATTTAGCATGCGGCCTATTACCCCATTAGGTGCGCAATTTTACCCCAATACTGGGGTAAAAAGACGCATTCGTTATAATTTCTAATTATTTAGAATTTTTGGTATTTGCTTTGGTTAAATCAACTTTTGACCGGAAAATTGAAATCTACATAATATTTATGATAGAAAAACAATATAACAATATTTCTTAAACGGATATGCTACCACATAATAGATGTTAAATGTTAGGTGCGCCATTATACCCCAGGTTAATCTATGCTCCTTAGTCATTCTATAAAAGTTTTGCTTACAACGACTATAAAAAAATATGAAAATAATTTTAGGTTTTTTTTTATGTAATTCAAGATAAATTATAGACAATTCGATAAATGCTTGAACATAAAGTTGGTTTCTCAGTTTCTGATAATTAGTAAAATTTATCTATAGTTGGTGCGTTCAAAATAAAAAAAATCCCAGTACTTTTCTAAATAGTCAGCAGCCTCGGGCTTATCCAAGCGAACACGGGCTCCACTCCGACGTTCGTGAGGGGCACGGCCACGTCCGTGATTGACGTCACCTTCTACCGAGGCCTGGAAGTCATTGGGTGGCAGGTCTTGGAGGCCGACTCCCTCAGCGATCACGCTTACGTCAGCTTCAGCGCGACCCAGGAGCAGCCCGTGACGGCATGGCAGCCACCGTTGCACGAACCGCTCCGAGGCTGGTCTGTCAGGCAGCGGGACGTCAAAGCGCTGGGCCAGTACTTCAGCACCACCCACCTGGAGCCAGCCACGGGCCCAACGGGAACCGGCAAAGCCCTGGCCTCGGCGAGAGCCCTGGAAGAATACCTCGTCGGTGCCTGCGAGGCGTCGATGCCGAGGAGGAGACCGGGGCCCCCGAGGAAACCACCCGTTCTCTGGTGGACCGCCGAGATCGCGGAACTCCGCCGGAACTGCCTGACACTCTGAAGAGCATACCAGAGCGCCCTGAAGCGCGCCGGTCAACCCGGAGCCCAGGCCGCTAGAACGGTCTACTCTGCCGCCAAGAGAAGCCTGCGACACAAGATCGGAGATGCGAAAAGGAAGTGCTGGTCCGATTTGTGCAGCCAGGTCGACGTTGATCCATGGGGCAAGCCGTACAAGATTGTAATGAGAAAACTCGGCACCCGAAACCCGGGAGCGGCATCCAGGGGCAGAGAGGCCGAGATTGCCGACACCCTGTTCCCCGCGGCTCCCGCAACGAACTGGGACGAGGCCCCCTCTGCGGCAGTCCATAATATGTTTGAAACGTTCGACTCCGCGCGCGACACCCTAGAGCTTACCAGGATCACACCGCGGTTCACGCGAGATGACCTGATGAAGACTGCCACGAGACTCTCGCTGGGAAGAGCATCTGGACCGTCTGGCATACCAAATGAGATCCTGAAGGCTTTCGTGAGTCACGAATCGTGACTATGAATCCAAGCAGCGCTATAAGGGTGTACAACGATTGCTTGCGCGCCCTCACCTTCCCGCCCTGCTGGAAGAGGGCCCGACTTGTGCTGATCCGCAAAGGCCCAGACAAGCCGGCTGAGTCTCCTTCCAGCTACAGGCCGATATGCATGCTGGACACGCCGGGGAAGCTCCTCGAGAGGCTGCTCCTGCAGAGGCTCGAATCACACCTCGAATCCAACGGGGGGAGGAGGAGAGCTCCAAATCAGTACGACTTCCGCAGGGGAGTCTCCACGGAGACAGCCGTACAGAAGGTCCTGGACATCGCCACGAACGCCGCCTCGGGGACAGGCACCAAGGACTTGTGTGTGCTGGTAACGCTCGACGTTAAGAATGCGTTTAACTCCCTGCGGTGGCCCGTGATTGATGAGGCACTTCGGAGCAAGAACACCCCGGAGTACCTGGTGGAGGTGCTCCGGTCATGGCTTACCGACAGGGAGCTACTAACCGGCGAGGAGTTGACCCCGAGGCGAGTCACGTGCGGCGTCCCGCCCTGTGGAACATCGTGTACGACTCCCTCCTCGAGATGGAAGTCCCCAACGGCGTCCACCTGATAGGATTTGCCGATGATTTGGCCGTGGTTGGTGTGGCCAGGATGGGCCAACTACTTGAGGATGCCGTAATTCCCACCCTGGAGGCGATCGACGGGTGGATGTCCAGCAGGGGCCTGGAGCTCGCGCACCACAAGAGCGAGGTGGTGCTCCTTACCAAAAGGCGAGCGTTCGTCCCTCCTCGCCTCGTGGTGGGTGGGCACCACATCGAACTGGCCAAGAAACTTAGATACCTCGGCGTCATACTGGACCAGAGGCTGACTTTCGCGCCCCACGTCGAGACCGTAGCTGAGAGGGCCTCCCGCTCGGCAGTATCCCTGGCGAGGTTAATGCCGAACGTAAGGGGCTCGTGCCAGTGGAAGCGAAGGCTCCTCTCCTCGGTGGTCGAGAGCCAGCTGTTGTACGGTTTGTTGTGGGCCACCCAAGTGTCCAAAACTGCAAGGACCACGGCCAATCTGATTCGACCCCAGAGAGAAGCCGCCCTGAGGGTAATACGGGCCTTCCGATCCGTCTCCGACGAGGCATCCCTGCTGCTGGCGCGCATGCCACCGGTGGATCTAGTGGCACTAGAAAGGATGAGGATCAGAGACCGGCTAGCCGCAGCCTTGGACCCCGGGACAGGCCGCCCGTCGAAAGCGGCCATCAAGCGTGAGGAGAGACGGGCGACCCTCACGCTCTGGCAGACGAGATGGGAAAGCAGCAAGAAAGGCGAATGGACTCGCCGCGCGATACCCAATGTCAAGAGGTGGATGGAGAGAACTGTTGTGGGGGTTCCCTCGTCGTACCACATGACCCAGGTGTTGACGAACTACGGCTGCTTTCAGTATTACCTGGCGTGGAGAGACAGGGCCCCAAGCGCCGCGTGCAACCACTGCGCAGGGAACTCGGACACTGCAGAGCACACACTGTTCGCGTGCGAACACTGGTCCGGGCATCGCGTGGAACTTGAATCCCGGCTCGGCCACCAGCCGACCGCCGCTGACCTCCCCGAAATACTGTGCGGGCCGGACTTCGACGTCCTCCCCGCGGACCCCGAGGAGAGAGCCGCCCTCTTGGCTGAGGCTGACGAAAGACTACGCCTGTTCTACAGGATGGTGGAGGCCATAATGAGCCTCAATGAGGAGGAAGAGAGAGCTCGACAGGCGTTGGAACCAGGACGACGAAGGAGGAGATGACCGAACGAGACTCCAAGGCCGGCGGGCCGAGTGCCGGGCCGTGAAGACAGGCAACACCAACTCAAATCAATGCCTCAACGCCTTATGCAATGTATAGTTTTGAGTGTTAGCTCCCCGAGTAACACTCCCTGGCAGTCGGATACCAAACTAGCAAACGCTAAGGAAGGGCTGCTAGGTCGTGGGGGCGCGTCTAAGGGCGCAGTTATTGTACAAACAAATATATTTTTCAATGTACAATAAACGATGGGGGCCGGAGCCCGGAGGAGATGCAATGTGAGCAACAGTTCCTCCTCCGGCTCTCGATTAAACCGGGGGAAAAAAAAAGTACTTTTCTAAATATGTATTAAAATATGCTAGGTAATAGTAATTAGTAGACATAGTTCTTAAATTTAATTTTTTGTAATCTATCATGTAATACCATAGGTCTTATTTCGCTGACGACGGCATCAAGTATAACATTGGACGAGTGCCGATCGGTGGTACCGATTTCTCGACGCGCAAATATACGTACGCCGACAGCAAAGGCATTCCTGACCTGAACAATTTTGATCTGGCCCCCGAAGATGCAGAATACAAGGTATCTATATCAATTTGCATTTTGCACCTATATAATATATTAATATTATATCTAATGTACAAATTAGTTTATAATAATGTGTCTGATTTATTGATATTTAATACTAATATCAGCTATTTATTGTCAAATTATAATAATACTGTTAAAAATATCAAGAAATTGATTAAAGTAATTTGAGATTTGATGCCGTCCCTATTAAACCTCTCTTTGACAAATTAACTTGAATTGGAAATTATTTGGATATAAAAAGTCTGCAATAACTTACAAAATACAATCACTCAATATTTGGTATATACATCTTATGTAAATAAAATAATATTGAGTTTTGCATAAAATGTTGATATAACGTTAAATAACAATTGATGGACAATGGTTATAGGTAGTGGACAGTTTTAATATACCAATGCACCTAAATTCCTTAGTAATTTGCACCCCAATAGGCGATGGTACCCACTTGCCATCCAATTATATAATATATTAAAATATAGTCCGGCCCACGAGAGTCCATACGTAAACCGCGCATCAATACTGGCGTACGCGATGTCTGCCGGCCGAATTTCCTCCCACCATAGTGCCATTCCCACCACTCGGCAATGTGAATACAGCGGCTCATAAAAACACGGCTAATTAATTGCATTTTGGGGGTGTTATATGATTCTCCATATTGAATAAAAAAAAAACTCGCAAATAACTCGTAAAAAAATACGTTATAAACTTATAACGTTTACGACACAAAAGCATACAAAAGACCAGTCATAAAAACGAATTAGTCGAATTTCGTAAACGTGTTTACTACTGTCGCTACTCGCTACGTATACACGAATGTCAACGACGGCTGTTGGCGATCATTGCCGGCCGACTTCCGATCGGTATGATTCGGCGTATGGAAGGGGAACCAATGCGCAGCGACGGACGCTTTAGCACATATTATTATGGACTCTCGTGGGCCGGACGGAATAGGTCACTGAATGAGGATGACGTGTGGAAGACTCTGCGTCTCTGTATAATGAGTTATAAAAAAAAAAAATGTAAAACCCTTCCGTCCTCCACTGTTTGAGGATGTCGAGCTTCAGATACCTACATATTTATATAAGCTGCAGACTTATATACGTATCTTATTAACTATTATAATGCCTATATTCAGATACCGCTGATAAAGACCGCAATGAGTATGGCGTCGGATGAAATTAAGTTGATCGGGTCGGCGTGGTCGGCCCCGCCGTGGATGAAAACCAACAACGACTATTCCGGAATAGGTTTCCTCAAGCCAGCATTCATGGAAACGTGGGCGGAATACCATCTAAAGTAAACGAGAACATATTTACTATCATATTGCTATAGTTCGCATATTATCATCGTATTTTGAGCATATAATCGTGATTGTTATAAACGTATTTAGGTATTTAAAATTTTTGATTTAGTGTGGTTATCGTTAATAGAACTAGGTGTCTAGGTACTAATAGTACTTATATTCTATACTCTATACGGTATATACAGTAATCTATATATATAAAAACGGAGACAAAAATGTATAACAATTCATCAATCGAGAACGGCTGGTCCGATTTGGCTCAAATTTTTTTAAGATGTTCGTAACTGCCAGGAGAAGATTTTTACGAAATAAAATTTTAGGAAAATCCACCGGAAAGGTAGGAAATCTCAAGTCTATATGTCAAAAATACAACAGTGGCGCAGCAGTGCATTATATTATATTGGTTGCTATTGGTTAATCGGGCATGTTTGTTGATTTCATATATAATATAAAAATGAATCGCAGAATGTGTTGCTAAGCGCAATAATTCTACTGTACGTGTGTTGTGACTAAAATCCTCCTAAATGATTAGACCGATTTGAATGAATTTTTTTGTATTTCATCGGATTTTAGTATGGTTAGGTTAGGATTTTGTATTAATTGATTATACAATCCACCATATTATGTAGAATACGACAAACTTGGTATAACTTTGATACTTTAGAGTTAAATCATACACTAACGTACCTACATACAGCAAGGGGTACGCGATCTACCGCAGGTAGATTGCCTACCTGATAATGTACTGCTGCGAATCAGAATTTTTATTCCGGGCAACGGAAAAGTTAAGATTAATTTTGAAACCATACACCGAATATTAAATAAAGAATTGAACAAAGTTTGAGTCACATATAGTTGGTACACTTAATGGGCAACGAAGTACACGGGTTCAGCTAGTATACTATATATTATAATTTATAATATTATGTATACCATAGCTATTACACCTTTTCTTATAGGTATTCCTATTCATATCAATGATTGCAGACATTATAATATGATAGCCTGCAAAATATTTAAATTTGCTCATTACTGGTACCGTATGTGGTGGCTGGTGGCTTGACGGCTGGATCAAGCATATAAAATGATTTAAAATAACAATTATTGCAAAGTGATTGTTATAAACACCCTCCAAATTTCAAACACCCAATTTTTTTTTAGCAGAAAATCGAACAACAAAACTACAGTGTTTTAAAATCAGTTTTTATTATATAAAAATAAAAGGGATATTTGGAAAGCATAGTGTATTTGGGCCCGCCCACGTCGTCATAGCCTCCACATCGTCCACATAATATACATATTATATATATTATAAATTCTATGAGTATATATACTATAGCCGTATACAATTGTAAATTTTGTGATCTCATGTTTCGTACCTTATTCGATATGTTGAAGATTTTTGGACGCGTACAGCAAACAAAACCTGACTTTCTGGGCACTGACCACGGGGAACGAACCGCTCAACGGTATCGTGCCTGTGAACCGATTCAATTCTATGGGCTGGACACCGATGTCGCACCGCGAATGGATCGGACGTCACATGGGGCCCCGGTTAAGGGGTTCAGAATACAACAGAACGCTGTTGTTCGCCATCGACGACCAAAGGATCGTATTGCCTTGGTGGATGAAAATGGTACTGTAATACCTACTGTATATATATAGGTACTACTGTAGTCTTATCGACTATCGAGTTCAACACTGAAACAACTCGAAATATAACAAATCCGAGTTATGTACAATGTACACCATCTTATAGACCATTTTTATGACGATTTCAGTTCAAGAACGCAATAAAATATAGCTTAACTATTAACCACGAGAGAGGTCAATTTACATTACTTTACATAGAGAAACAATATAAAAACACATTATACCCAATAAACCAATATTTTGAGTTGTTGCAGTCTTGAACTGGATAGTCGTTTTATTATATTGATTACCTATTGCAGGTAGACGATTATAATATTATAGTGTCTAGGGCCTAGGCACCTGCTTAAACACGCGTAATCAATGCTACAGGCTCAGCTCAGTACTCAATCTAATATTATTTTTTTGATTTTGATCTATCCAAGAGACCAATCGAGATATTTGAGTACGGAGTAGCTGGTATACGGCGATCAGTGGCGTATTTAGGTTTTTGTCTGGGGGGGGGGGGTATGACTTTATCCAGTAGCCCCGCCTTTAAAGTTAGAGGAATTATTAAGCTAGGATTTTAAAAACTTTTGCATATTATATACAGCCTATATGAGGGGGATTGATCACCTTGACCACCCCCCCCCCCTCCTACGTAAATACGTCACTGATGGCAATATCTGATAGAATAGGTATGTTAATTAACGACTGGCCGAAAACCAGATTGCTTATAGACAGTGCCGCAACTAGCGGGGGGGCTGGGGATGCGTAGCACCCCCAAATGAGCCTCCTTTCCACTTCAGTGGGGCCCTCAAAACACAAAATGCCTTTAAGAGGGCCCCCACAATAAAAATTGCACTAGGGACTATTCGTGGATTTCCTCCTTGAACTGCACTCCGTGAACAAGCACTGCTGGCTTGGTATGTTCCGTGGACGTTGTCCCTTGAACTGACCGTTTCGGCTGGATTGATTGTTGGAACCAAATTGTTTCTACAACTTGGCGTGGAAACTCTTGATGACGGTTGAACGTGGTTCGTCGGTGGGTCTCGAATTACTTATATTGAAAAATCAATTTTTTTTTATTCGATATCAGACCCCACACCTGACACCAAATTTGTGTAGTGATCGCCGTGCAGGACACGTTGAACACTAATACAATAATTATTTAACGACGTCGCACGTTCGTCGTTGTCTTGAGTCGTGGATGAGAAAGATAGGTGATAATTATAAACACTTTTAGACTTTTTAAAGATAACAATAATTTAACACTTTATTATTACAAATTCAAATACACAATAATTATAAGCACTGTCGTAAGCTTGTTAGACCTACGACGAGGGCCAGTGGCGTATTTAGCTTTTTGGCGCCCTAGGCTAAATTATTCTGGCGCTCCTATCCTTACCTCGTGACACCAAGGAATCAACATATTTGGTCTGACCTTTCATGATAATTTTTGTATGCACATTTGTATTAAATATTTATATTAATCTTTAAACAACAAATTTAAAAAAAATTTTTTAAATGTTACAAATATTTGTGAAAACATTTTTTTTTTTTATTAAAATACCTAAAATTAAATATTATAGAATTATTTTTCTTCTGCTTTTTTGTTCCGCGAAGGCTTTTATGATGTCTTCATAATCCATTTCTGTTGTAATTTTATTTTCAATACACAATATTGCTAAAGCATTTAATCTTTGTTGGCTCATTGTTGATCTTTGATAATTTTTAATTCTTTTGAGGCACGAAAACGATCTTTCGGCCGAACAATTAGTTGCAGGTGTACAAACAAAAATTCTCAAAATAATTTCTACATTCGGGTATACAGTATACTGTTTTAAGTTCATTTTCAAAAATAAATTTTATTAATTTTAAAGGAGACTGTGTTTTTGGACCAAATTTAATAAGTAAATGATCTTTTAAATGTAATAATTCCGTTTGCAAGTCTTCACGATCAAAATCATTTGGATATATTTTCCAGAGGTTGTTTGATTTATGTTTTATCTCACATGGATTCAATTCAAATAATCTTGTCAAGAAAAAAAATGGTTCACAGAATGAATTATAAGCCTCACGTCTTTTTAATAATTCATTTCCTAGAACATCAAGAATTACCATAAACGAATTTATTCTAAAGTTATCCTTTTCATTAAGCTCAGTGTCACCAGTTCTATTTTCATCGTATTGAGTTTTTTTCTTTTTTTTTCTTGATATACTAGTTTTATACTGTTTTATTGTAGATCGAATAAGTGCTTTCTCTTCGTAATTATCAAATTCATTACGTTGTGAACGTATAAGTTCAATTAATGAATCATATAACTCCAAAACAATGACTACATCGATTTCAATACTTTGTAATTTTTTGCTTACAGCATTTAGTCTATTTAGTAAAAAAACCCCATAAAATTGCCATAAAATTAGTTTCCAAGTATTCAAAGTTATGACGTAACCCAGCTGCTTCACTTCGAGTTTCTGGTGTTTCACTATTTTCTTTTTCTATTTCTGACAGAGCATTTATTATTTCATTCCAAGACTCATTATAGCTGAGACAAGCATCATCTCTTGAACTCCATCTCGTAGTATTAATTCGTTTCAATGTTTTAGATTTAGAGCTGAAATGAGTCATTAAAATATCCCATCTATGAGTTGAAGCAGAAAAGAAAGTATATAAATGTTGTAGATTACAAAAAAATTTAGTAGCTTCAGGACAACATTCTACAGCGTGGACTCCAACTAAATTCAGCGAGTGCGCAGCGCATGGGACATACACAGCAAGAGGATTTATTTCTCTTATTCTTGCTTGTAGTCCTGTATGTTGCATATTCAGCATTTACATTATATACTAAACGTTTATATTAACAATAATAATCATAAGTATCATATTACGATCGGTGGGGATTGTCCATCGGTCATTAGCAAGTAGACAATTTTATATGTACGTCAGTTCGATTTATACTTTTCATAATAAAAGACTATAATATACGTTAATGTTATTATTCATATTAACAATACACAACAAATTGGCGACGAAGATAAACATTTTTAAACTCATCTCATATTAAATTAAAATATTTATAAAATGGGTGAGGATAACAAAAATATTACTCAATTCCATAATATAATAGGTTCACCAGGAACATTTGAATCTGGAAACGACATAACAATATTTGAATCAAGACTTACAAATTTTTTCATTGCAAACGGAATAAGTAACGAAGTCCAGAAGAGAGCTATACTACTATCTTCAATTAGTGAGGAAGTTCACAAAATATTATTCAGTTTATGCGTTCCAGCAAAACCAGACGTTCAGACATACGACACACTATTAGGTTTGTTAAACAATTATTACAAGCCAGTGAAATCGTACTTCGCATCAAGATATGCATTCTACAACGCAAAGCAGAGACCAGACGAAACTGTAGCTGAATGGGGAGCAAGAGTAAAGAACCTAGCATCAAAATGTAATTTTTCAACGGAATTACAAATTGTAATCCGTGACATTTTTGTTGTTGGTATGAACGCGGGACCAATTCAAGATCGATTACTAGAGGAAGATGCCTCAAAAATAAGCATCACATATTCGCAACTTATGGAAATTTCTGCTGCAAAAGAATCTACAATCAACAATAAAACCGGATGGATAAAGGAAGAAGCTGACTTCAAATATCAAAAACAAAGTCAGCAAGCAAAATCAGCCAAGCAGTCAATCACGGAAAAATCAAAATGTGGAACATGCGGTCGATCAAACCACACACAAAAAGAATGCCGATACAAGGACTACAGTTGTAATATTTGCAATATCAAAGGTCATTTGGCTCCTATGTGTAAAAGTAAGAACAATAAACCAAAGTATGATAACCGCTCACACAATAAATTTTTATCCGAAAATTCTGGTAATAACACGAATGAAAATATTCATGATGACGCAATCGCGTACAATTTATCTGACACTTTTTTTAATATGATTGAAAATAACTTTCAAATAAAGTAAACCGTACATAA
>NC_042494.1:58436033-58439839 GCF_005508785.2 Acyrthosiphon pisum
AAACCGCCTCAGAGATATTCTCCAAGTGATTATGCTTAGGGCAATAATTAACTATTAATTATATCAGTTATCATATTATATAATAAATACTCGTATGTAAAAAAAATAAATACTAACATAGTAATTATAAGCACTATACAAAATACTTAATATTTTTTTTTAAAGGAAAGAGATGTTGCATATTCAGCATTTACATTATATACTAAACGTTTATATTAACAATAATAATCATAAGTATCATATTACGATCGGTGGGGATTGTCCATCGGTCATTAGCAAGTAGACAATTTTATATGTACGTCAGTTCGATTTATACTTTTCATAATAAAAGACTATAATATACGTTAATGTTATTATTCATATTAACAATACACAACACTGTATATTGTCCTGACATGTTGCTGGCATTGTCGTACGACTGACCCCGACAATCTTCAATGGGGATGTTAAAATTTTTTAAAGTGTTACAAGCAACTTCACAAAGCTGTTGAGATTTATGACTGCATCCAGAAATAAAAGTCAAAAAGTGTTCAACTGGGATACCTTGATGAACGTAGCGTAAGATAATAGATAACTGATCAGAGTGAGAAAAATCAGGAGTCGAATCTAACACTATGGAAAAATATTTGTTTTTTTTTATTTCGTCTATAATTTTAGAAGTTACTTTATTAGCCATAAGTTGTATAAGTTCCTCATAAATAGTAGAAGATAAATATGAAGTTGATCCACTACCTTTGTTACCATATTTTGCAATGTGTTGAGACATAAATGGATCAAATTTTGCCAAAACTTCAACGACCATTAAAAAATTACCATTGTGAATTGACCCTATATTTTGATCATGTCCTCGAAATGATAAACCACGAGAAGACAATGACTGAATAATAGCCACTATTCTATGTAAAATATTACGCCAATAATTAATTTCTTCATTTATTTGGGACTCAATTATTTGTTTATCTACACGGCAACTAATATGTCTTCTATCATTCATTATTAAAATACTTTGTTTATGAATATTTGAATTTTCGTGTTGGTTAAGGCGTACATTTGCATTTTTCCAGTCATCATATCCTGTTGACGCTAGTAAATTTTTATTTCCATGATTAAATAACAAACAAGGACCACAAAAAACTTTCCCTAAACTTTCAGAATATACTAGCCATGTCCTATCACACGTTTCTCCATTTTTGAGTACTTTTACAAAAACACGCTTGTTTAAGTACCTTATTTGATCAGAATATTGTCTTTTGGATTTGGATAAATCAACATCTTTATTCTGATGAAAACCGTGTACGACAAAGTGATCACGAGTCATTTCATTACATATCCATAACGCAGGGTCTTTATCGAAAAATATATTGTTATTCTTATGATTTGATTCAAACGCATCATTGCTTACAGAAATACATTTATCAATATTCACACTATCAACTATTTTTTCAACAATATTTGAATTTTCAAAACTACTACTGGTGGTGTCATACACTTGGCCATCTACTCTATCAACTGATTCGTCAAAAACAATGTTTAAATTTTTAGAAGTACTATTACCAGTATTACTTATATTATCGATAATTTGTTCAGAATATTTTGAATACTCTAATTCATTTATAATGTCATTTATGATGTCATTTATAATATTACTAGTCTGTTCAGGAGTGTTCAAATTTGCAAAAGGAATTTCACCAGAGTCATTCACAGAACAGTCAGTTTTTAATTCGGATATATTTGAACAATTTTCATTAGAAGTAAAAAACGAATCCAATTTTTTTGTTTGACTTAATACTTTTTGTTGTATTTCATTTTTTTCTTTTGATAATCGTTTGTACTGAGCACCACTTAGTTTAGTCCTTTTCATATTGATTATGCAGTATTATACTTTCAAGACTTCGAAACTAAATTTACAAAAAAAAAAAAAATGTCAATGATGTGTCAAATACTTTACCAGATAATTCTGAACATGTTAATGTTATAACTTCATCAAAAACGGTAATACCTTCCACAAATAATAAAGGACAGAAAAAAAATGAAACACCAAACCCTAGTATGCTTATAATGTCTATACAATTTCATTTTTATTTGTATTTTCATAATATTTAATATAGATATTATGAATAAAGGTCTTTTTTGTACGCTGCTACAGCGCTAATATAGAAAAGACATCAATAATTAGAGAATACTATTTGGTATACTTTTATTTTTATTTGCATTTAGTTTTTAATTTTCATATGTTAATTTCAATTAATTAGGTGCTATAATATAATGTTATTGATATCTTAGTATCTTACAAATATATTTTGTAAACAAAATCAATATTCATAAAATAAAGATTGAATATATGTGGAATAATTTTTCCAAGTACCTACCTATCTCCCCATCTCTTGATTATAAAAATAAGCCGCCTCCCCCAAAAAGCCGCCTCCCTCAAAAAGCCGCCTCCCCCAAAAAGCCGCCCTAGGCTCTAGCCTCATAGCCTGCCCCTAAATACGCCACTGACGAGGGCTGACTATCTTCTAAGTAATGGTAGGCGCTCTACCCGTATTTATGTGGGTTCTGACAATGACGTACTAGTGGCGTGATAGCTATATTCTAATATTACTTCCCTAGTAATGTCGAATTGCATTATTGTGGAACTAGGTAAAACAACTTGTTGTTTTCACCTCTGATCTACACTTCCCGTTATATGCCTACATTACCTATTATAAATTATACTAAATGTATAATATCTACATGATTAATATCATATTATAGCTGTGGGTATTAATCATCCCTAATATTGCTGAATTTCATTAATGTGTGACTAGCAAAACAACTTGTTGTTTTCGCCTTTGGCCTACGTTTCCTGTTATTTAGGCTTACTTTATATTCCGTATTAATACCTACATTACTACAAATAAATTATACTGTATGTATAATTTATTTATTCTATATTATTTTATTTAAAACAATATTATAGCTTTTGGGTTTTCTACACCTAGTAAGATGTTGCATAGGTAAAACGATGTTGGCCAACAATGTATATTATTTATATATGTAACTTAATAAAATGTCGCAAAATTTTTTTTTCTACAGCTCATGAGCGACGAACAATGCGCAAAGTACATCGATGGAATAGCCGTGCACTGGTACTTAGACTTTATCGTTCCTGTTAAAGTTTTGAATGAAGTGCACAAAAACTTTGGTGACAAGATCATAATGAACACTGAAGCGTCGCAAGGTGTGTTAATATTGGATCTTTCTTTTTACTGGGGATAACGGCCTTTAAGACCAGCCTTCTAAGTATATATTCCTCCATATATCTCTATTATCCGCAGCTATCCTCTATTGTATTCCAGCTTCTATCCTTCCTACATCTTTAGCAACACAATCCTACCATCTTAAGGGAGGTCCTGCCAAAAGTCGTTTTCGATTACGTTCCTTGCTATTGATCCTTGTTCCACCCATGCATTCCCGGCCCATCTCAGTCTTCAGGCTGAGATTTCATTTGTAATATTATTTATTATTTATTTATAAACGCTAATCGGAAATTTTATGATTACATTTGAATAATATTTAATATACAGTCATATACCAGATACCTACCTTAAAGTGATGAGAACGGGTTTGGTAATTTTATTAAATCAATTTTCATTATTCAGGTGACAAACCGTGGGATTTCGTCAAAGTGCAATTGGGAAGTTGGACCAGAGCAGAAAATTACGCGAACAACATTATCGACGTAATACATTTTATTTTACACCTAAATGAATTATCATAATAATACATACTGGCTACCTAGCTGTATATATTCTGACGTTCAGATC
>NC_042494.1:58439939-58441091 GCF_005508785.2 Acyrthosiphon pisum
TAAACAGCTCAAAAGAGTCAAATTATTATCAAAATTTATCGTGTATAGAAAATGCTATATAAACATTCGGTGGAATTTTCAAGTATCTACAGTCATTCGTTTTTTAATTACAACAAAATAAGAAAATCGTAACATGATAAATCCAGTGAATATCAAGTGTTGTAAAAATAGGAATTTCAAATGCTCATAAAAATTTAATTTGACTTGTAGAGATTTTTTTTTTAAAAAAAGATAGACAAACTTATGAGGAATCTCGTATTACATTTTCAAATCTTAGATTTAAAAAGAAAATTTTTCATGAATTTCTAACTCAAAATAATTTGCAAATTTTCGTAATTTTTACGTTTTTTGTCAATATTTGAACTTAAGATGCTTGTAAAAATAAATTGTGACTATAGACTTCTAATTTTTTTCATCTGCCATTGAAATAATATACTTGGAGCCTTCTATTAAATTTTCAAGCTTTTTTAACCAACAAATAAAATTTTATTGATATTTATAGAAAAAAAACTAATAAAAATGAAAACTGAAAATGTCCGTAAAGAGCTCAAAATAAGTCAAAATATTTTCAAAATTGTATGGTGTGTAGAAAATGAAAATATTAACATTCAGTCAAAATGTCATGTGCCTACGGTAATTTGTTTAAGAGTTGCACCAAAAACCAAAATCAATTTTCTCGAAAACAGATTTTGCGTAAAAATTCCCGTTTTTCCTTAATTTTTATTTTGTTTTTCACGGCGTTTTTGAAAACTACTGGGAAATTTTTACTTTTGACCCCCCAAAGTACCAACTAGATTCACTTTCCTATTAGAAAAGAAACTGTTGAAGAAAATCCAAGCACTTTTACTGTCTTAAAAGGTGATGACAGACACAAAAAAAAATTTAAAAATTTAAAAAAAAACATATCATTGTAAAATTAATACATTTATCTTTCCACTCAGAATCTAAAATGTAAATAATATAATTGTGTGTTTTTTTTTATTGGTCTTAAACTCGGCCAATTGTGTTTATTAAGAAATGAAATGTATGTATATACTCAGGAAAAGGACAGAAAAACAGTAGTTAAATACATTTTTTTGGACTCCCCCCCCCCTTGAATAAATCCTGGTTGCGCCACTGATAAACAATGCCAATGTTTATTTATTAAGAACC
>NC_042494.1:58442856-58444491 GCF_005508785.2 Acyrthosiphon pisum
TTTTTGTGCCACACATATTTCTTCCGCCATCAGTAGTGATACATTTCAAATTTTCCCACTTCAAATTATATCCTAAAAATGATTTTCGATAACTTTAAATATGTCGATACCTGTCGTAGTATCATGCATGCTATGTACAGAAAGTAGTTCATTTGAAATTTCTAAATCTTTATTAACACCTCGAATAAATAAAAGTAACTGTGACGTATCAGATACATCTGTTGATTCGTCAAGTGCTATACTAAACGAAATGAATTCTTGAGTCTTATTACTAACCTGAGAATTTAAATTATTACTAATATCGTCAATTCTACGGGTAACTGTGTTAGCAGAAAGGCTAATATTTTTAAAAGTATCAATTCTTTCTGGACAAATTTCTTCAACTGCTTGAATTATACATTCTTTTATTAAACTACCATCAGAAAACGCTTTTCCTCTTTTTGCCAATAGATGAGAAATACGAAAACTAGCCTTTGTAACAGCTTCATTAATATTTTTTTGTTTTTTAAATAATAATTGTTGTGATGAAAAATTATTTTGAAGTGACTGCAATTTATCTAACCGTAATTTCTCAGTAAATTTTGAAAAAGTTGTCTTATGTTTCGTTTCATAATGCCTTCGAATATTGTACTCCTTAAGTACAGAAATACTTTCTTTGCATATTAAACAAATTATTTTGTCACCTGAATAAATTACGAAATAATCCAACGACCACTTTTCATTGAAAACACGACATTCTGAATCTATTTTCCTTTTCAATCCTCTTCCTGACATGTCAAATTGGTGAATTAATAGGTAAAGAATAATATTTATAATAAAGGCACTGCAAACTTAGACATGTAACTGTACAAACACTACAAACGTTATGAAATGATTTCGTCGTACCGCTCGTCTATGTGACTAATCTCTCCGTTATCGACGTTAAAACTAAAAATATAAAAGGAAATTGCAATGTCTGTCGTCATAAATTATGATACGTGCCCGCGATAACGACTTTTTAAATTACACATATATAGATATCTATATTTTATATTTATATCTATATTTCTATATTACCGTCTTATGGGTGCTGCGGGCCGTTTAAAACTTGTTCGCGGGCCG
Organism: Acyrthosiphon pisum; assembly: GCF_005508785.2. Taxonomy (NCBI): domain Eukaryota; kingdom Metazoa; phylum Arthropoda; class Insecta; order Hemiptera; family Aphididae; genus Acyrthosiphon; species Acyrthosiphon pisum. The sequence goes on from NC_042494.1 coordinate 58,443,958, forward strand.
TAGTTTGGAGACCCCTGATCTATGGTATTAAAAAAAAATTGACCTATAATATACACAGGAATATCACAATATCCATTAGGTAAGTACTTATAACGCATTATACATCAACAACAAACCGTGATACTATCATAGATATAATATAATAGTATATTTTAGAAGTTTCAAGTACCCACGAGTAATATTATACAATCACAACAGAATAACTAAAATAGTTATTCTAGGTTTTATAACATGTAATCTCGTCGAAATTCGAACTTAAAATGACTATAAAAATAAACTGTGCTTATATATTTTTTTAGATTTTTTGGTTTCAGAATTAACTACTTACCTACGTGGAATCTTGTTTTAAGTTTTCAATTCTTAGGTATAAAAGTTGAAAATTGTATGAATTTTTAACTACAAAATAATTATTCAATTTTAAATTTGATAAATTTTGTCAAAATTCGATCATTAAATGCTTATAAAAAAAAATTGTGCATATGTATTTTGAATATATTTCACTGCTATTGTAACATATATCAGAAATCTTGCATT
>NC_042494.1:58445921-58452499 GCF_005508785.2 Acyrthosiphon pisum
AACTCGGCCAATTGTGTTTATTAAGAAATGAAATGTATGTATATACTCAGGAAAAGGACAGAAAAACAGTAGTTAAATACATTTTTTTGGACTCCCCCCCCCCTTGAATAAATCCTGGTTGCGCCACTGATAAACAATGCCAATGTTTATTTATTAAGAACCCACATATATGGCCATATACAATACATGAGTATAGTTACGTGGATAGTAGGTACGGAGTAGGTCATAAAAGTCACATTTCACCGGAAAATATCAAAACTTAATAATGTTTCAAGTATTTTAATACAAAAGTTGAAATAACCCATTTAGACTCTAGAGGGATCATCAAAATTTTCGAGGATTAGATATTGACTAGGTAAATCAAATTGTACCTATGCGTTTATGAGAGGTTATTTATTGTATATGGGTGGATAATATACCTAACGTGAAAATCTAAAATTACATAGCTTCGGAAGTTAGGAAGACGGTACTTTTATTATATTTCTAGATTTTTACTTCTATCTGAAATTATATAAAGAGTACTTATCTAATGATAAAATAATAATTAACATCTTACTATATTATATCCTATAGTATTGTTAATTTCTACTGGAGAAAAAACGTAAAAAAATCAAGCAAAAGAATAGTTAACAGTACGGTAGGTATATTATCTTACTATTATAAACGTTGCCACTTGCCGCAATAAGTACAGCTTCATTGGTATAAATATGTCTAATTAAAAAAATAATATTATGCCGTAGTCCGTAGGTACCTATTTATTTTGTATGGAATTTAATAAACACTTGACATCATACTATAATTTATAATAAGTATCATACCTTTTAAGTTTCGATGAAGTTTTCGCGCATAGATTTGTACGTTCATTATGCGATACCTATGTTTTATTATATATATTATTATTATTATTAGGTATTATACTTACCTATGTAAAAATCAATACAGTCTTATTTAAATTTAATTTCAGGATTTAAATCATTGGGTGCAAGGATGGGTAGAGTGGAATTTAGCTTTAGACATGACGGGAGGTCCGACCTGGGTGTCTAACTTTATCGACTCGCCCATTATTGTTGACAAAACTAAAGATGAATTCTACAAGCAACCAATGTTCTACGCGATTGGACATTTTTCAAAATTTATTTCCAGAGGTTCTACGCGCATAAAGTTGACACAGACGTCCGTTGTGAAGTCAGTCGGTTTTAAAAGGCCTGATGGAGCAGTGGTTATTGTTCTATACAACAGGTAACTATATTCTTTAATGAATTTAGACTTTAGTACCTATGGGTATTCGTTATATTATTAGGCAATTCATACACACTTACGTATATCTTATATAATTATAGGAACCTAAGACTTTAGACATACTAGTGTATGCCTAACCTATTGCTTTATGCACCAATATTTATCATTAGTAAAAAAAATTGCTTACAGTTTATAATCCAAGTATTGTAAATACAACATTTATTTAAATAACCAAAACTAGTTTTCTAAAACATGTTAAATATTTTAGTTTTTACTAATATTCTTTATAAGTTCGGGCTAATATATGATACTATAACTACGGATAACAATTATATTTACGCTAATAGAGACGTAGTCGTGTAGAATATTGTCATGTGGTTGGGGAACCTGTTGTAAATAATTAATATTCCGTGAGGGTTTCCTAGCCATTTGAATTATGATGAGAATTCATATTCATATTATCACCAAACTAAACGTTTTACTTGTATCACATATTGAAACATTTTAAAATAAAACAGGTCATAACAAAATTGTAAAATAATGTTATTATTTTATATAATTAGTCATAACAAATGCCCAAATGTAACCTAGAGTCCCAGAATCCTATTAAAAATATAATAAAAATCAATTAAATTAAAAATGTTGTCATCATTATTATGATGTTTAAAATAATTTCCAACTTAATCCTTAAGATTATTGATTCACCAATTATTAGTAATTACTGTATGAAAAAACGATAATTTATAAGTATCATAATATACTATAATAAGAGTCTCATGTATAAAATGTTTTTCTGGATCACAATAGCTGGTATTTCAAACATCAACATCTATAAGTTATAACTGAACTTAATAAGTCAATCAAATTAAAATGGTAGATATCATACCTACCGATTGAACTATATATTATATTAAATTGATTAACTAAATACATTATAAATTATCTTACAAAACATTTTTTTCCTTTTAATTGATATGAAATTGAGTTTTAAACAATTGATAAATAATTTATTCTTGAGGAAATGTAATTCAAATATAGGCATCATAAAATGTTATTTTTATTAGTTTTATTCAAAGTAACATTGAATTAGAAAGAATTACACAGGTAGTTTTAATAACATTTGTATGATACAGACAATTTTACTTAATTTTAATAAAATTATGGTCAGGAGTCGGGACAATTTTTTTTATGGTACTGAACATTTGAAATTTTATAATATTCAAGTCTAAGGTCTAACACACATAGACATCAATATATGTATTGGCTATTTTCTTGAGTTTCAAATTTTGAAGTGAAATGTTTATGTTTTCAGGAGGAACAAACCAGTCAACATTTCTATCAAGGATCCACAACGAGGTGTTATAGGTCTCAGTGTACAAAAACAATCTATAAATACACTAATTTTTTGGTGATTATTACAATCGATAATATTTTTTACTTATAAGTTATTTATATTCTATATTGCATGATACACATGATTAATAGTATAGTTTTATAAATATTTATTAAATATTACTCAATTTTGTTATTTTTCATTTGAATTAAACGACTGTTATATTTTTTAATCTTAACAATTTTATTTTTCAACATATAATGACTAGATACATGTTTGATAATTTATTTAGAAATAAGTTATAATTTATAAATGGTTAATAGTTTACCATGTCCAAACAGTGTTTTATATAATATCATTAATTAATGAACAAAACAGCGGTATTGAATAAAATAATTTCTTTGCTACTATGTAATTTTTGGTATATAAAAAATATTGATAAAACATTAAACCATACTAAACCATCATTTATGATAAAGGCTTAATATATAACAGCTGAAAATTATTTTTTTAATCATGTTCTGGATAATATTGTTGGAATTTTGAATATACTTCTTCAGCAATCTCTGATGACGATGTAGCTAATATCCTTCGATTCATCAATTCAAAATCATTACCTGAATATTATAATTATAAATGTACAGTTTATAAATATTTTGTTTTATTAATACATTAGATCAGTGGTTCTCAACCTTATGTTTGTGGACCACGGCACATCTTTTATAACAATACATTTTGACAGAACATTATATTAATATAGTACATAAAAATTATAATGTTAATTTAAAAATACTCTTCTAAAACCACAATTTTTAGAAGAAATTTATGTACAAAGACTAATAGTTGTTCATAATATTGGTCGTTAAATGATAAGTGTAATTAAAATATAATAATCATTATTGATAACGAAAATTAAGAACTGTGAAATTTTTAATGTTATTAAATATGATAGGATTGATAGGAATGACCTACAAACAGTTTTGGGCACACTTGTGTGCCATGGAACACCAGTTGAGAACTACTGCATTAGATAATTATAATATTAATTACCTGCCGGATCGATCACAGTACCACCAGCTTCTCTCACAATAATGTCTCCCGCTGCCATGTCCCATGCATGGAGACCCATTTCCACATACAGATCAATAGCTCCTCTAGCTACTTGAGCTAAATTCCAAGCAGCTGAACCAGCTGAACGAACACTAAAACAATTTTTATACAATGATTTGAAAGAACTATTGTTCGGTGAGAAAATATTAAGAATCTACCCGTGGGCATTTGTTGCTAGATAATTCATGTTGTGGTTCACAATACTCCTGAATTCTGCAGTTCTTACTGAACCAAATTCTACAGCGGCCAAAGCATCAGTAAGTTCTAAAAAAAACATAACAATAAGGTAGTTTTTTGTTTTTTTAAATAAAGTGATTCTCAAAATATTTACGTTTAACGCCACTGACTTTGATAGGTTCATCGTTTAAAAATGCACCTTCACCTTTGATTGCTCTGAAAAACATGTCCAATATGGGATTGAAGATAACTCCTAACTTAACATCACAGCCAACAACCAAACCAATAGATATGCAAACGTTTGGATAACTGTGCACAAAATTGGTAGTGCCATCTACAGGATCAATGACCCAAGTTGGAGCACATGTCAGTTTTTCTTTAATACCAGCAGCAAATGATTCCTCACCAATGAATCTTAAATTATATGATAGGTATTATGAATGAATGAATGATTTACAGTATCATAATTGTAAAATGAATAATGATATACTTATGATGTGGATATTTTTGTTTGATTCCCTCAATAAGTAACTTTTCTACTTCTTGATCTGTTTCAGTAACAAAGTCAATTGAATTATTGGCTTTAGTCTCGATTGTTTTTTTCTTATTGATTCGAGATTTTATAATCTAGAAATAAATGTAAAATTCATTAATATTTAAATATATTTAAGCAAGGATACGGTAAGTGATGCACTAAATATACCTAGGGACTAGGGAGTGGGGAGGACCACAGTAGTATTGTATATATTATATATTAGGTAGATTATTAGTATAAATTGATAGTAGTAAATAAAATAATTGAATAAACCATACATTTTAAAATGTAAATATAAATTAATAATGTAATTAAGAAGACGTCGCACCCGCATATGTTATGTTGTCTCTGTTTTATAATACAATAATAATATACACATACCTAATTTTACGCTCGGGAGATCACGTTTAGCTACGTTAGTTTAAAAATTAGAACGAATTGACCTCTTATAAAATATAAAGGTAAGATCTAAGGAAACTAAGGCTTTTTATTATATTTTAATTTTAAAGCGCGTTAGGAGTATTATAAAATTATAAATTGTTTGTACATCTTAAAATACTCAAAACTTGATTTAAAATTAAAATATAACAAAAAGCATACCTATGAGACACCCTAGATAATAATCTTACCTTTAAATTTTATAAGAGGTAAGTTCACTATAATTTTTAAACTAATAGGGCTAAACGTGATCTTCTGAGCGTTAATTTTGATATGTCGCAAGTGACAGATACAACATATGTAGATGAGACATCCTCTTAAGTTACGACTGGATTGAATAGGTATAGATTTTATTTGTACATTTAAATAAATTATATCCACTTCCTATATATTTTTCATGAGTGATTACAATTTTATGTTATTATAAACAGTAGGTATACACAATTTTTGAACAGGAGAAAAAACCTAACCTATTACCTATGTACCAAAAAAGTTTTTAATTATTTATAGACCTTTCGACATACTCTACCATTTATAAAAAACAGTGGAAAAATTAATACTGAAGAGTACCTAGGTGATAATACCTATAACAATTGTATATGTTTTAATTGCCTAATATTACTGGATAGGTAGGTATGATTTTCTATATCGGGACTGTGTAATTTATTTTTGTAGTTTAATATACACATATGAATATAATATGATTAATGATAGTGATAATTTAATTAGTAATAGAGAACCACCGGTGTAATAATATCGTAAGAATTACATTATCCCAACAATGGCAGTTGGATTACAGAAATAAATTAGCGAGAGTTTCGATCGTCAAATACTAATTACTGATATTATACAAATAATTGATTTTTTTTCCAATCACCTTGCCGGCGTGCCGCGCGAGTCTCGTGATCAGTTCCAGGCATTCGTGCAAATTGACCTCTTCGTTACAATCGGACATTGTAATTGTTTACTTTATTAATATTTAACAGTATAGACTACGAAGTCGAAGATTTAGTGTAAGTCGTTTTGCAGCAACTGAGCAGTTCGGGAGTCCGGAGGAAAACGGAAAAGTGTCAAACTATGAGAGACCACCGAAACCGGAGAGCAGAGTGCAGACTGGAGTAGTCAGTTGTAGTGGAGTACAAGTGTTGAAGTGTACAACTTACTGTAGCGCCGTAGCGGTTCTATGCTAGAAGGCAGAAGCGCAGAGATTAGAATAATGATGGGAACTATCGAATAGTCACTATCGAATTATTCGAACTATTCGATAGTCATCCATAACCTATTCGAATATGAAAACTATGTATCGAATAGTTTTTATGATTATTTAAAACTATCAAATACTATTCGATAGTGCCCATCACTAGATTAGATATGGCAGACAGGCAAGTGGAAGAGTGGCAGACTGGCAGAGCGCCAGAGCATAATATTCCTGGCGGCGAATAATGAAAACGAATACAAGGCCATAGATAACAAATTAAAATTCTATGATATGTCGTTAATCGGTTACTAAGCATCACGGTCTTAGAAGATCTTCTAAGACCGTGTCTTAGTCCGTGCAAGGTGGATTGATATCAATCCACCTTGAGTCCGTGGTTCTTATGTCCTATCCATGCTTATCTTATCTATGTTACTAAGGTCGTGGTTTTTAGATTAGTAGACTTCACGATTAAAGATAGTATGGTTGCCCATCGAATCTAGAAAAGTGTCTACCGAAATGAATCTCCTTTAACTCTATTACTTACCAGG
>NC_042494.1:58452892-58474659 GCF_005508785.2 Acyrthosiphon pisum
TACTATCTATAGCCGTGGTAGACTTAAATCATATTATACAATATGATCAATATGTATATGATCTAAGTTAGTAGATTATCAACAAAAATGTACATACACAACGATTGGATCTGCGCCGGGACCACGGATTAATATACTGGATATGTAACCACAGTAATTCTGTGGTAATATTAAAGACAACTATTCCATGCTTGTTGGGCAACCATTATATCTTTAATCGTGATTCTATATGCATTGTATGTTGATCACGGTGTTTTACCGTTTTTACAACCCATTTGCCCATATTATATTTTATTATAGCACAGAACAATTTATTAAATATACCCAACCACATAAACATATTTACGTCTGAATAAACCTAAATACTATAATATCATAAAGGGTACTACCATAATATTATAACCACGAACTACTACATGTAGTAGTTCGTGATTATAACGATTCGTTCTATCGTTCTGCCAGACGGAAACGAAATATCCCGTGGAAAAGACGCGAGTTTTGACGGAATTTATCCGTTGGGCGCATTGATAATATATTGTTCTGTGATAATATAAAAATTGATAGGCCATGTTAATTACGCATGCGAACGGTACGTTGTGTTTGCAGTTCGCACTGTTTATAGCGTTGAATATAGATAAAAGGCACACCGTTCGAGAAACAGTAAACGACGCGTATCGCCGTATCGCCACAGTTTCGATTTGTTCGACCATTTGTTCCGCGCGTTCTGAACTGTTTAGTTGGCTGACATTACACTGGACACAGCTAGCACCTGACTACTGCCAGTCCGGCAAGCGGAGCCTACAACTGCCTACGTCGAAAACGTCCCGACGCACGTCGACATATTCGACCCAAGGTAAACAGCACGGTCCCGTGAGTATCGCATCGTCTCGCCACAGTCCGCTATCCTAATAATAGCAATAATAACGAGTAACGACTTTCTGTGTTCAACCATTGATTATAGAATAGACTAATCAATGGTTCAACGTTCGTCTTACGACCATGGCCACTAGTTTGTACAATGACTCCGCTCACGACAGGACAGTGTCGTAGCCAAGATTTGTTTTTTCGAGGGAGAGCCGAATTAGGAATTTGGTTTGAGGGGATAAACGTTTTTAGTAAACATGAATGGTCATTACTCATTATCAATACGTTGATAAAAATGTTAGCAGTAATAAAAAAGTCTTGAGGGGGTAGATATATCTCCCTAATCCCCCCATAATTACGACCCTGGGGGGGGGGGGGGTCCGATCAACTTTACACTTTTACACATTAAATACGTACTAGCACAGATAGAAACACTAAAACTTATAGTACATTTTTAAATATTTTAAATACAATTTAAGACTTAGAGCGACTATCATAGACCATTAAAATAATTTTTAAATTTTCCTAACATTTCGGGGGGAGGGCTGCAGTCCCCTCAGCCCCTCCCCTGGGACAGGATTATTATAGGTGGCACTGAAAATCTTCTGTAGTAATTTATTGCTGTGCATGGTTCGCATTTGTTTCGCAATTTAATGACAATATGGGTTGTTGTTATTACTGCCGGTTAGCGGCGAACGCTATTCTTAGATCTTACTTGGATAATTTGTTTTTTTTCAAGTTTATGATTTTTCGTTACTTCTTTGAAACATCAAACTAATAGGTAACATTGGCTAACAAAATAAATTTTAATTATTATCATCCCATTTATTAGTTTTAATAAATATTGTAATAAGTAACGGGATTATAACTTAATTTTTCTTAAATAATTATTGCACTTACTATATGTCTAGTATCATTGATTAATGATTATATACTCTGTCCAGTGAGAAAACACCGATTCTGCGCATCGTAACTCAATACCTCTCCCACTATGGCACTATGTGAGTGTGCAGTCTGTGTCTGTAGATGACACTAATTATTTTTATACCAAGAGATCAGTCACATACAATTGTATATTATCCATGATCGGACATGACAAAAAAATCATAATTTCACACATACTTATTGAATAAATCTTTTAACAATGTGTTACTTTGTAAATTATAAACAAACAAAATATAAAGATATTTAATTATATCCTGCTAGTTATTACCTATATCAAATAGCAACAAAAAAATTATGAAATTAATTATCCATCCAATTTTTTTTTTAGTGTTTTGCCTTAACAGTTTTATGTATTTTAATACTAAACATGTTTTGCATTACTTTGTTCCCACCTGCCCCTTTTTTAATTAAATCAATATTGAATCAATTTCAAACTTATATTTATAAAAATATTATCTACCTATTTATTATTTCTGAACTTACTGAAAACTGTTATCTTATAGGTACTTTCCATTTTTAGAGTTATATTAACATTTAACTTTTAATATAATAATATGTACCTATAAAATGTATATTTATGGAAAAAGATGATACTTTTTTTTACCTTAACTTTAATATGATAATATGGCGAAACTTCCATATTATGAAGTCTCATAGACTACAAAACCCATTTGTTAAATGGAAGTTTGACTGTATAACTTAGAATGATAACTTACATATTTTTTATTTATAGATAATGGCCAAATAATTTGTCATATTTAGTTCAACATTTTTGAGATATTATGGTCAATGATACAGATTACCGACAGATAAATATCAATGGAGATACCATGTTAGAAAATGATTATGAACCTGGTAATTTATTTTTAAATTTTATATACACCAACAGCAATGGTAAGAAAAAAACATATACTTAAATAAAAAAAATATTTATACATATTTATTTCAGTTATGGTAAACGAACAGGAAGGAAATAACTTTGATGGTTATGAAAACAACGAAGCAGTGCAAGAAATTTTTGATACGGATATTAATATTGAACAGCCTAACAGTAAGTTATTAAATTAATATTTTACAATTATGAATTAAAGAAAATTACAAAATTTTTATTTTTATAAAATATATTGTTACTATGTTTTAGACATTTGGGATGATATTTCAATTCGTTACTTAATTTACTGTTGGAGTCAATTGAGAGATCAGTTTGCGAATTGCCCAGATAAAAATAAGAAAACTCTATGGGAACATGTGTCTGAACGTTTGGTTGAACATGGTTTTTATTTTGATGCACAGACATGTGACACTAAATGGCGTAGTCTTAAGAAAATTTACATGTACAATAAGACACGCAATTCTAAAAAAGATAATAAACACCCAATTACTTGGAACCATTATTCTGAAATGGATAAGGCCATTAAAGGCATTCCTTATGAAATTTCAGGTAAAGTAATGTTTGAGTTACATAACTTGAAATATTTTAAATTTCATACTAAATGTTTTGACAGATATTGAAAATGATGACGATAATGATATTGATAACAACGGTCAAAATGAAGACGATGATGACTTTACAAGAGAAAATAGAGATAATGTCGGGGAATATGAAAATGCTGATTCATCTAGTAAATAAAACACATTTAACTATTCAGACTGATTTTATTATACTTAACAATGTCTTTTTCATATAGGAAGATTTGTTGATAAATGTCCATGGACAATCGAATCAACCAAGGAATTGATTAGATTGTATGGTAAACACAGAAAGAAATTTTCAGCCGCCAACCAAGGAGAAAAACATTTGTTATGGCAAGATATTGCACATCAGTTTTCGCAGTTAGGATATCAATATTCAGCTAATAATTGTAACGATAAATGGCGTAATTTAAAAATGACTTATAAAAAGAATAAGCAAAGGGCTGTAAAATATGGAATAGAATACATTAAATGGTGTTATTTTAAAGATATGGACAACATTTTTAAAAACACTCCAGAGGGATGTAAGAAAGCCGATTATAATACATCTATATAGCATTAAAATTAACTTATATTATTTTTCTATAGCTCCAGAACATAATGATATAATTACGGTATCTTTAATTGATGAAGATGAGCTCGATGACATTAAAAAAGAAAATGAAGCTTATAACCACATGAATGTTGTTGATGAAACCATTGAAAATAATGAGGAAGAACCTATTGAACTCCCTCCTAGCGGTAAAACATCAAAATTTTAATACATTTTTTTTGTGTGATTCAATCCTAAAAAAATACTCAGGTAATACAGACATATGGACAGAACAAGCAACCAAATGTTTGATTGAGTTATGGGGTCTTTACCGCCCACGATTCTTGTTGGCTCCACAAGGAAAAAAACGTTTACTTTGGGATGAAATAAGTAATCAGTTACGCCAAAATGGTCACAACTATTCTGGTCTAGTATGTGATCGTAAATGGCGTCTTTTAAAAGCAAACTATGTAAAAAGAAGAGAAAAATACAAACAATTAGGAGTTAACAGTGTGAAGTGGCATTACTATCACGATTTAGACAGGTTACTTGGCGTACCTGCTGAAAGTAGTAAGTTGTATAATGCCAAATACTACAATTATACTTTTTAGGTGCGTTGATATTACAACTTAATGTTTACAGTTTCCTGGAGTATGGACTCTACTATGTGCTTGATAGATTGCTTTGATAATCATAAAGAAAAGTTTATGAATGCTGCAACTGGTGAAAAGCTCTTGATATGGAAAAAAATATCTGAAGAAATGGCTCAGAATGGTTTTAATTATACTCCCAGAGCTTGTGACAATAAGTGGCGGACACTGAAAAATCGTTACAACAAAAACAGAATGCGAACAAACAGGAATAAAAAAGTAATTTGGGTGTACTACAATAAAATTGATTCTGTACTTAGAGGTAAATTAATAATAATAGTTATTATTTTTTTAAAATTCTTGAATGCAAAATAATGATATTCTAAACTTATAGAACCTAACAAAAATGTCGTCAGAGATGAATCAGATAACAGTGACATAAATAATCATTCAAACGAAGCTAATGAGTTAGATGAACACAATTATATCAGGACTTCTAAACCAAGCTGTTATAATAAAACAAATTGCATTACTGAACTACAGACAATGTTTAGGTTGAGAAATAAGGAATTTGATGAAAGGTAATAAATGCAAGTTTGTTACTTGATTAATTAATTTATGAATATGTATGTATATTTTTTTATCTTTTAAGGTTGAAAGAAATGGAGGAAAATCTAAATAGTCGAGAAAAAGTATTTGAAGGCCTTCAACAGCAGATGTTGGAACATCTGAAAAGGTCAAATGAATTAGAAACACAAAAGTTAAGACTGTTGGAACAGTTAGTTTCAAGATTACCACCACACATCCCATAGTTAACTAACGCACTTAAAGAAAAATATATATAATACCAACATTTTACCTGTATATAAATGTTAATTTGTAATTAAAAAACTATCTTAAATCAATGTTTACTTTATTTGTTTATTTACTCAAATTATATCTTACACATTTGTACAATGTTATATAAACAGATAATCTGTAGTTTATAGAACTCAAGATCTAATTTTGGAGCATATATTTTGGCGTTTTTCCACACTATACTCATCATAATAATCACATTTGAAAGTGCAGCACTCGTAAGGTGGACAGTCTATGTCATCATCATTACTTAAACATATATTGTGTAAGCAACTAGCAGCAAATATTAGTATGGCAAACTTATCCTGTCCCCACAAATCTAAGCACCTATTACAATAATAATAATAAAAAAAAAAAACTATTAATTTATGTCATGTAACTGATGGTATTTGATTTTGAACTTACAACAGTCTTGAGAACCGCCCTAACAGTTTGCCAAACGCCAACTTTATTATGTTCAATGGTACCTCAATGGCATCATTATAGGTGTCTTGTGATACCGTAGTATCACCAGAAAATGGAGTCATTAAATTGGGTAGAAGAGGGAAACAGCACTGTCCAACAATATGACTCTCAATGTTTGGAAAGAGTCTGTCTGGATCATTAAGAATCATTTCAGCTAATGGACTCTCTAGGAATGTTGATGAGGTAACAGATGACTTGAGCAAATAACTGGTGAAAACGTTATAAAACTGATACCTGTTGTTGCATACGCACTGCAAACAGATATCATTCAATATTAATGAGTTACATAATAATATTGTAATTGTTTACCATTGGGCTATTTACCCATTTTTCAATTATAAATAAATAATGGAATAATTTTGTAGTCTAACCTGAATGGCAATTGAAGACCCATCTTTGGTATGTTTGGATGGATTGGCTGTGCAAGTTTTCCTCAAGTCTACCATTCCAATGACACCAAGTATGCCAGGAAAACGATTTCCAGTCATTTCATTGAATTCTTCAATTTCAGATTCAGCTTGTTGATTAATCGGCCAATAGATAATTTCACCCATACGTTTAAACAATGTGTTTGAGACATCACTAACACATTTATGAGCTGTGCTAATAGCAATATTAAATTTTGATCCAATTTCCCTAAATAAAACAATTAACATTTATAAGTAATGAATGTTCAATTTGCCTAAGCACTAAAGCAAGGGGTGTTGGGATCAGGGTGTGCTGCACTGTATCTCTTACTTTTAAAATAGTCTTGATTGGTCTGCTGAAATAATGCACTAATATTTATATAATTATTCAATAATAATAATAATAATATTCAATTATATGAGATTGAGCGGAGTGAAGAAGCTAGTGGTTTTTTTTTTATCCTGTATACAAAATTTGTACCAGAAGGAGTGCTTCGATTTCAACATATTATAGTATCTTTTGGCCAATTGAATTACTTTAGATAGGTCATTTTTCGATTTTCCCAATAATTATTTAATGCCATGGGGAAAACCACCAAAAAATTACAAAATCCGCTAAAAATGGGATTTTAATATTTCTAACGCTTTGTATATCACCTAACTTACAGACTATAATAAATAAGAACAATATAAAATATCCAGACTAACAAACCATCTCCGCTCTGAATCGTTTTTCATATACAATGATATTGTATCATTGAATTCAAGTTAAATACAATCCATTATACATTGACCCAATTGTAACCTACTGTACAGCAGTGCGACATCTACTTACCATATTTTTTTTATATTAACAATAGAAATAGTAAAAGTTTCTTTCATTGCTCAAAAATGTAAATACAGGGTTAATTAGGATTGGGAACGTTTGATGGGAAATTAAATCCAGGATTTTGATGGCCAGAGGTGCGTTTCAAAAAATTTCATGATTTTTCATATGGTACTAAGATGTTACATCTACCCAATATTATTTCCATGGAGCCAAAATGGACGTTAACAGAAAAATAGAGCAAGATGATTGAGGCATTGGAAATTTGGTTGTTTTGTAAAATCCTAATCCTAAATATGCCATATTTATTTATATGGACAGATAAATCCAATGCGACAGTACTTCAAGGAATGCAAAAGAAAAAAAGAATTGCTGATGACTCTAAAAACGAGGAAATTAGAATTTCACATAACGAGGAATAATCAAAGATATAGATTGCTGCAACTTATACTCAGGAAAAATAGAAGGTAAGAGAAGTGTTGAAACATAAAGGACATCGTGGTCGAAAAATCTCCGCAACTGGTTTGGCACACCAACAAATTAATTATGCCGTTCATCATTAGAAAGAGAAGCAATATTCAATGATTGTTATAGAAGAAGAAGTTAACAATATCAGTATAACTGTATTTGCTAAACTTAAAAATCACCAGTAACCACATTTTTAAAACACAATAATTATTATTTTTAAATTATTTCGCTTGTAAAAAAGTTAATATAAAATATAAATTACAATTATTAAAAGTAAATATTATGGTCTTTTTTTTTGTTCTAATTAATTTGTCTTCTGCTGTACAGTGAGTTTAAAGTGGGTATTACACTAATGTATGGTGTTAAATTTGAATTCAATGATATAATATCATTGTATATGAAAAATTATTCTGAGCGAAGACGGACAGTCAGCCTATGATATTTGTTATTACTTATTACTAAGTATATTTTATTATATTATTGTGAATAAAGTAATTTATTTACATATTAATAAGGTAGAACCTTGTTTTAAATCTTCAAACCTTAGCTATAAAAGTTGATAATTTTATACATTTTCAACTACAAAATCATTTTTAAATATTAAATTTGATACATTTTGTCAAAATTTGAACTTAAGTGCTTATAAAAAAAAATTGTGCCTATATTTTTTAAAAATATTTTTCAACAATAATCCCGGAAATGTAGTCCCTCAAAACATAAGATTTTACAAAATTATAAAAAGGTTGTGATGGGAAAGTTGGGACAATGATGAATATATAATTATTATAATAGGTACGATTTCTGTCATATTATATGATTATTGTTGAGTCAATACCTACAACCTTACCATAGAACTACAGTGGAATTACAACAAATTAAGAAAATCGCTACATGAGAAATTGAATGAATATCCAATGTTGTAAAAATTTGAAATTCAAACACTCATAAAAATGTAATTTGACTTTCCAATAAACATTTTTTTTTTTTGATAAAGATCGACAAACTTATGAGGAATCTTGTATTAATTTTTATGAATTTATAATTTAAAATAGTTTGCACATTTATACATTTTACATATTTTGTTAAAATTCAAACTTTAAATGGTTTTAAAAAATGTCCCTAAACAGCTCATAACAAGTCCAAATATTTTGAAAAATGCATGGTGTATAATGCTAATATAAACATTTAAGGAAAATTTCATGTACATACAGTAATTTTTTTTAAGAATAGGCGCTTTTGAAAACTTCTAGGAATTTTAAGCCCCCCAATGCACCAACTTGATTCACTTTTCCATTGAACAAAAACCTGAAGTTGAAAATCGAAGCATTATTTCGACTGCCTATCGTGTACAAAATAACGAAAAGTTGCAAATTATTTTCCAGTTAAAAGTTTATAACTTTATCAATTTTTATATCTAAGGATTGAGTCGTATAGTAGTTGATACTGTAACTACAAAATATACAATGTCATTTCAAGTTCAAATTTGGATGAAAGTTGATCCTTACAACATAACAATGATTTTGATAGTTATTTTGTTGTTATTTAAAAATATTATTCGGGGGTAGGTAATCATTTAAAGTCTATTATTATGTTTCATACACAGAATGAGTTTTTCTGGTGAAATCAACCTACTTTATTACTTATGTCTTATATTAAAATAAATAACTTGAATAGCAATACCGTCTATGGCCAGAATCGGTTTTCGTATACAATGATTATATATTTAAATTGAATTTAAATTTAACACATCCTTTACAATGATCTCTCTAGACACCTAATGTTAATGTACAGCAGAGTGGTATCTACTTGCTAACTTTTTTACTATTTATGTTGATGCGGATCTAAAAAAAATCAGGATAGTGTAGATAGGTATATCTATTTATATATGGCCCGGTGAATTTAAAAATGACCGACTTGCACACCCATAAAAACCTGAAATGATGCCCTTGGTTTAATGCAACAAATGTATTAATGATTTGTCAAATAATAAATATTATATCATGTACTTGTAACTCAGAACAGTTCCCAAGTATGTTAGAGTAACCAGCAATTGTTTTTCTACATCAAATTCAGTTCTCTTGTATGCCATACTTCCGTATTCTTGCATTAAATGACCGCAAGCTATCTAAGAAATATATACAACACAATTGATATATTTCTGACATAATGAAAATGTGTCTTATTTGAGATACATGAAATAGATAATTACTTGAAATGAGCTTCTGGTAATGAAAAAGTGAGTTTTGAAATTTGATTCTTCTAACTGCGTATATTGTAAAATCTTTGGAACAATAGGTGATGAACGTTCTTTGTCCTCGTGTCCATCTGTGTCCTTTTGGTCATCTTCATCTTCGTGATCATTGCTGTTCCTGTGGTATTGTCGATTAATAGCTTCCAGAGGCTTAGATGGAGATTGACAACTATCTACTCCCATACACGATAATACAAATTCAACTTCTAACTGTGAGTTTATCACCTTGGAGTGCAAAATCGTGTTGAGTAATTTTTTATTATCTAAAAACATAAATATTAAGTTATTAGTTAAGATTGTTGCTAATTGCAATGGATTTAGTACCTAGATTGATTTTTGTGATGGCTGGTGGTAACGAAGTTTGAAATACATTCAGCTTTGACAACCATGTCATACCAAACGTAACGCGCAGTTAATGACAAAAGTTGGGAGAATAAACAAATTTGCATTGTTTTTATTTATATATACTTTTTATATCTATGCACAGACAAAAACGAATAAATCGAGTATCATCTTATAATTAGCACAATAATTTATTTAATTAATGTAGAATGTAACAATCTCAGTCGACTGATAAACATAAATATACCCACTGGTATTTTATAAAGTTAATTTGATACATATTATCAGTGGCGTGGTGAACGGTAATTTCAGAGGCAATTGGCTCTGAGATTTTTCTTAAATAGAGGAGTGGGTGGTAGTTGGTGGGTCCCCGAGTAAATGTAATATGATAAACTCAAAAGGTTGTCAATAATGATCTGAAATATAATTAGTTATATTATATTAATACATTATTATGCATTAATACTTGGGATATTTGTAACTTGCCTCTGGAAAATTTTCAGTTCTCCACGTCACTGCATATTAAAATGTGTTTTACATATTATATGTTGTTGTGAATAAAATGATAACATAAAAACACTACATTTCAATAGGAAGTTGTTATAGCTTCATGTTTGAAAATATGTAAAACACTTATGTGTGTATGCACAGTCAATGTATGTGTCACCTAAGAGATGTTATAACTATGTCTTATGTGACATATATAAATTGATTATGCATACGGACATTAGAACTTAAATCTAGTAAAATATGACTATTTTGAATTTTACTTTCAATTATTGATTATTGACAGTTAATCACAGTTTAAAGTCCTAAACCAATAATGTCTGATGGAAAATATTATTTATAATCAATAGCGTACTTCCATTAGTGATGTACATTATACACATATCATCTAGTAAATTTTAAAGGTTTAATGATAAAAGTTGGAAGAATAATCCTAAAAGGTTAATCAGAGTCATCAGTCTCAGAGACATAAATTTAGGTATGAATATTTTATCTATTATAAAATAGTTAAACATTTTAAGAATCAATTAAATATGTTTGTCAATTGTTCAAATCCGTTACTGGTTGGGAGCACATTTAAAACCTAAACTACAGAATGGATGAAATATCATCTATTCTGTGCCTAAACCAATAAACGTATTTAATACAATTACATACTGACATATTTTGGAATGTTTTGAATTCAAAGACTTTGTAGATCCAAATTCAAGCCTAATACATCTTGTAATCTTTATACAGCTGAAATAATTAGGAATTGGTTAAATAATGTTAAATTTACTTACAGATAATAATATGTAAAAAGAATAAGGTTTATTTTAATAAATAAAGGAAAAAAGAAACATAAAATATTCATATTTCACTTGTATTTTGAAATAACATAGAAATCAATTGACAAATGTTTATAAAAAAATTAATACTTTGTGAGGGGTAACACAATGTTTATTATTTTATAGTAAGGTAGTATTCTAGTATAAAGCTTTAAATAGAAGGTATACCGTTAACCTAAAATGATTTTAAAGGTAAAAAAATACCATCACCTAAACTTTTACTCTTAAAGTTTAATTCTATTAAGTTTGTTCTTTATAGTATAGTATACATAAATAGCAAAAGTAAAAAAAGTAAAATTGATAAATTATCACAAAATAATAAAAAATATCACATGGTTCGTTTCAAAAGAGAACAATAATATTATAATCAAAAATACACGTAAAAAGTGAGACCAAATATTCAGTTTTTATATTATTTAGGTAGGAATAGAAAAAAATCATAACGTTGCTTAAATTTAGATAAAAAAACACTAAGCCAATTTAAAATTAAAACATGCATACGCTAATATTAGCTGTTATAAATCTATACATTATATTTAATTTTAAAATTATTTACAATTTTATTATTCATTTAGAAATATTTACACTTAATTAAACTAAACAATTTAATAGAAATTCATAAACTCTTTATGGTAGAATAATAGGTATGCTGGACTTCTCAATATGTCTTCAAATTGTACTAATCTAACAACATTGTCATTACATTGATACCAAAGGCCCATGTGTTGTATATAAGACAAATAATGTCCTCCGTTTAGTAGACCTTCATGACAAATCACAGCATACAGTTTGTAGATAGACTCACGTGAAGCAAAACACTCATCAATGAAGGCACTACCAGTCACAGATTTTTTCTTTATAAATTTGTTCATATCTAGTGTTTCTGGGAATTCAACAAATGTAGTGATTTTATTTGAAACATTGTCTGATGGCTGTCCAAATCTTTTTAAAATAAAACATAAAACCACTGGCAAATGTTTTAAAATAAGCTGTTTGGTCGATAACTTTTTTGTTTGGCAATTTGTGCAATCTAAATCGTTCAACAACTCTATCTGACCAAATTGTTCTAAGCATGCAATTAATGTTATATTCGTTGGATATTTTCCTTTTTCGTCCATTGAAAAATATATAGGAATATCATTGATTATATCAATTTTAGATGACACATTGTTACAGCTCTGGCAAACAATGTCACTTTGCAAAACACCTTTAAAAATTTTATGGATGATACACTGGCAGTTTTCCAGATGTTTTATATCTTTGTCATTTTCATTTTGTATTATCGCCTGTTTATGTATGATATCCAATATGGCTATGAAACATTCGTGTGCATCATGTTGTAAAGCTGATGCCATGTACCAAGTGTTATCCCAAAATATTTTCAACAACTTTTGCAAGCTAATCACATTAACTTGCAACATGTAGGATTGCTGATATATTCTGCCAATTTCACATGTAATACATCGACTGGGCTCCTTTAGAAACGGGCATACATGTTGGTCAGAAAGAACATAATTTCGTAACATTGGTGTATGCATTAGTACCTGCAGTACACTGTTTAAAAAACATGTGTTACCCAAGTTGATGAATCCCGGAACTGGAGTAACACTGTCAATATATTCAATTTCTTTACTTTTTCTAAGCAAGACAATGTCTTTTGTCTCTAAGGATTTATTTTTATAACAATATAATTCCTTATTTAATGTGTTTGCTAAAGTCATAATATCACCATCATAGGTATAGTCATCACAGTGTGCACAGAAAATATGACTAAAGGTTAGGTTTAAACCAAAACAATGCTCAGTTTTCTTGAAATGTTCAAGAAAGTGTGTAGGACATGCAAAACACACACAGTATAAACATGACAATAACCGCGCACCTTCAAATTTACACTCATGACACAATGCTAGTCTTTTTTTAGCACGTATTGAGTCATTAGACTGACAGGATATAAAGTTTAAATGAACGATACGATAATTATTCAATAATTCCTCATTCTTTCTTTGGACCAAATGTTCACAACCGATAACTGAATCCATTTTAAGGTAATAATATTGATAAACGTTTAAATCAATAACTTACTATTGATGTTAGCTACTCGCATTGACTGACTTAAATGCACAAAGTTGAATATTTCCTTTTTACTCTGCCCCAACTCCAACATTAAGTATTCAGATAAAATGTCATCAGAACTTTTGTCAGCTAATGTTTTGTATTCTGTAAAAATATAGATATTATTAGTTTAAGATTAATTTTAAAATAACAAAACGTTTAGTACATAAATACACTATATGTATACAATTTTTAATTAGTTGTTTATTTTAAAAATAAGATTTAATTTGCTTAAAAATACAGCTGTTATAATAACTGAAATTTATTCTTGCCCTTTAAAGTGTTTTTAAGTTGTGTTTGAGGTATATAACTTAAAAAATACATAAGTTGAATTTATTTTTGTTTCCCTTGAGATTCAAGTTATCAAGACTCTACCATATATTGTTAAATATTATTAAAATTAAAACCTAACAAAAATATTGAAGTATAAAAAAAACAACATAAGTAAAGATAATATTTACTAAGTTTATATTAAATATATCTATTAGTATTGTATGGGTCTCAAGTTTGGTGCAACAGCACATATTTAAGGAAAATAGATACGCAGCTCAATAGCGTAATTAGAGTAATAAGCGGGACAGTTAAATCTACACCGCTGCAATTGATACCGGCACTGGCAAACATTAAACCACCATACATATGTAGGAAAGATGCACTTGTAAAAACCAGAACAAGGATATAATAATAAGAACCTATATTAGATTCATACTAATAACAAAATAATGTATAGACATTGCTAACATTTCTAAGATATAATAGAACAATCAACAAATAGTAACGAAAAGTTATTTTAAATATGAATATCAATTCATTACCTATTCAAGGTAAATTTGGATAATTAACATGAAATGAATGTTAGTGTTTAAGTGTCGTAACATTAGTATAGTTGACACGAAAATATTATCTGTCTACATAGTTTAGATAACAATCGAGGATCATAAATTCCTAAATTAAAATTTTTATTATAAATTATATTATTAAAATGGAATTTTTTTGATAGTTTTCAAAAGGAATTTGATTTATTATAAAGTACTGCTTTATTTGTAATGTTGTAATAAGGACAACCTTAATCCTATAGAGTGCATTGACCATGAGATTATGGAGAGGGTCAAACTCTTTATCGAGTCTGTAGAATGCAATAATACTGCGAATAAGATAATACACGCATATTCTACAACATTCACATGATTAATGTGAATATGAATGTACACTAGGTATGTGGGTCATGTCAAGTTATGCCTGGATCTCCAAGACTGTCTGAGATTTCAAGTTGCTTATATCAGCCTAAGAAGCGGCAGCAATACACACTAGCACGGACCATAGTTTTTTCTATCGCACTAAGTGGCGCATACTGGAGGGTTAAAGGGTGCAGTTGTTACCCCTGATTTTTTTGGTGGGTGGGTACAAAATGGCTACAAAATATTTATACCATAAAAATTCTACTATGTACAAAAATATTAAAAATAAACTATTGAATGATTATAGGCTATAGCCATTAGCTTATTAGCTAATATAGAGGTAACTAATTCAATATGCTACCTCTATTTATTTTTTAGTGTGCGCAACTGATCGCACTTTTAGTTTTGTACCCACACCAGCGAACGAGTTCATCTCGGTGGTTGCACTTACCCGCTGTCGACTGTTGCCACGGATTGACCTCCGCACTTGTTACGGTAGAACGATAGACGTCGCCGCATCCAGACAATCTGTTACCGTCACTGTTGTCGGACATCACACAACCTCTTCAGCAACGAAAGACGCGCGCAGATCGCACAACTGGGGGTTGTCACGCGCGAGGGGGTGGAAAAATAAAAACAGCAGGGGACAAACCGACCACTCAGGCCGGAGTAGATGCAAAAAATCGGATGACTAAACGTACACAAACCGGTGGCGGCGTCGACTGTTATCACGAAACTATCAGACAGCTGACAACCCGCGTGCCAATGTTATTATGTTTTAATCTGTGTGTACAATATTATATTCTTTACTCTGTGTTGTATATAATATAGATAAAAACTATTATTATTATTATACTAATTACTATATATTAATAATACTATAATCTATTCCTTTATACGTCACACGACACATATTTAATAATAATAGTAATTAGTAATCGACCGCATCCGTATAATAGATAAACAAATATTATCGTGACTGTAATAGTGAGCCGGACAGACGTAAAAACACGTCACACGAGCACACGCGCAGGCACCGCCACCAGTCAGCTGCTGCTGTTATTGTTGTCGTCGCACAAAAATACTATGAAATACCTCCGAGAAAAACGGTAGCCGCAGCGACCGTCGAAAACCAAGCAAATCGGAGAGGGATATTGTGTTCTGTAAAGGCGTAGGCAGTGTAAGCTACGAAAATATCGTTAGCCACGGCCGATTTATTTTTAAACCCGGAGGATAACGCAACTGCCGTCTCACCCATCCCAGCGACACTGAGAGCGATATGTCCGTCTCTATGGGGCCGTCCCACTTCTCCCCTACCGCGGTCTTTCGCATGGCTGATACCGCAGTCACCTCCGCCACCGCAGCCGCAAACGCTGACTGGAGGGGACGACACCGTACGCATTTGTTTTGGTTCATCGTTTTTAATCAGCCGCCGCCGCCCGTTCAGTGCGCGTATTGTGATAACGGTACTCGATTTTTCCGACGAGAGTTGTTTCTCCAACGCGCTGTAGTAGTTGTAGTAGTTACCTAGTTGGAATCGAAATCCTAATCCGAAACGTGTAGGTACGCAAGCGGCAAGCATTTCGTCGGTTTTCTGTCGTCGTCGTTGTCGTCGTGTTCTACTGTCCAGTTTCGGTTGATATCCATATCCGTCTGTAGTTGTTGGTCTATTGGTTTTTTCCTGACCGCTAACCAAGCCGCAACATCGTCCAGTTGTTTGGCACTCAAGTCTACTAACTGAGCGCCGAGTTTTTCCACGGTAATCCCCCGGCACCGGGTAGGCTGACAGTTTTCCCCGTTCTAGCTGCTGTTCCCTGGCGCTTGTCACCAGGAGGCCACGCTTGTGGTGTGCAGTGGACCTCAGTTGGTTAACATCAGACACCCACGGACTGATCTAGGTTTTCTTTATCGGTACTTAATCTTTTTCTACATTTTCACAGTTCTTCCAGCTAGTGGATATTACGAAGACTGATAAAGAAAATCAAGTTTAGTACAAAGAATAGGCATTTGTTTGTAAAATGGTCTGTTTGGATTGGTTTTCCTTCCAGTTTACTTATAAATTAAACGTATCAAAGCAGTTGAGACTTTATTTAACACCTTAATTTCTCATAGCATTCGTTTTATACACTTACAGTTCACTAGTATTAAAATAAGTATCTTGTGTAAGTAGGTAGTATAATTAGTTATTCATTGTACTCCAGTCAATAATTTATTTCTAAGTATTTCATGTATTTCACCTTAATTGTGTTGTTTAAATATTAAGTAAACTATGTAAACTAATTTGATGTAGAACTATTATTGTTATGTACCTGTTTGTAAATAATTTGTGACATCACAATAGATGTATCTATGATTTATCTTCCATTTCCATCTAAACTAATGGCTATCAACAAACATAAACAAAATGTAAGTATACATGTTTTGATAACATTACTTCATTAATGTTGTTTTGTGCTTTATGAAAAGAACATAATATTATACCTACATATTATTTGTTCTTGTCAATGTAATAAAACAATCAAATTAATAATTTGTTTTTTGTTTTTATCATTGGTCTTTAACAATTTGAAAAGTAGCTGTCTTCAGTGGTGTTGGATATTGGCACCAATCAATATATTATATATATTGCTAATTATACTCTCGATATTCTAATAGGTGTATAGCAATGCTCTTGCCAACAGCACATTAAGACAATATTTTTATTTTAAGCATCACCTATCAACAGCCTGTTGTCATGATATATGCAATTCAAATATTCGGATCTTTATGGCAGAATACCAGTTTTCTTAAAAAAAAAAATAATGTATATAATTTTCAATAAAATTTCAATATTCCTTTCTTGAATACTTAAATGTTTAGCTATAGCCTTAAAGTCTCGAGAAATGTGCATAATGTAAATACTGAGCACCCATAAATTGTTTGTTGATACAGTTGGTGTTACAGCGTGACTAGCCCGATTTACACATCTACAGGTGCTATGTACCCACTAGTGGTTTTTTTTTTCATAGAATATTCACTATATGCTAATATACAAATTACCCGTGAATATTAAATATCTAGTACCTATTTGAAAAATAAAAAATACATGTTCTCTTTACATTTAACAAATGTATAGGTATTTTTTTAAATAACTAAATAAAAATTGTACCTTATTGTTTGAATATTAAACTACTAAACCAAAGTTTTTATATAGGAAAATATATTGAATTTTCAATTGTGAATGATTGAATTTTTAAAATATAAATTTCCAACATATTTTGTAAAAGTTGTGTTAGTGAAGAACATATAACTAATAAATATAAATAAAATGATATTTTTAATAATTATTGTTTATCAACAATAAGGGATGTCCATGAATACCACCTATCCCCTTTAGTATTTTTCTGTAGTCTGTATCTATATAGTTATAAACATTTGTAGTTGATATACATTTTATACCTAATAACATATTATATAATATATAATTTATCTATTTATATTTATATATGTTGGAATGTATAGTTATGTTGTTTTTGGATACATTTTAGAAAAAATATTAATCGTACCACTGTTAAACTCTGTCTTTTAATGTCATTTTGATTCCTACTTCAAAAGCTTAAACTTTTTACCCTATTTATTAGCAATTATCTAAAATTACCAATCAACTAATACGCCGTAGCACTCAACTACAAATAATGGGCCTTAATGCTTATATATTTGATTTAATCTATTAATATTGTTTAAAAGTTAATAATAATATTTCTAATCAATACATTTTTTATCCAATCATCAATATAATATAAATATCATATAGGTATAAATAGTATATTTATATATATATAAATATATTTTTTTTTATAGAGAGACGTCTCATTCGTGCGTCATTAGCTCGACGATGAAAAAAAAGATAAAAGTGGTAAGTGTTTTATATTTTTTTCTAGATTAGATAAAACGAGTATAGCTCGTTTATATGGTTTTATCTCCATTAAACAAGCTGAAAATATTTAGGCAAAAAGTACGCTTCTTCGCTGAGTTGATCGCCAGATGGCGCGATAGCTTACATAAAATAATAATAACTACGATGAATAATAAATCTTTCGCATTTCCACCATACCTAATATTTAATTTGTATGTTGTATCGAGTGTGAAATTAAAGACAACATTATAATAAAAAATATCTTTTGGTGGTTCAAGATTATCAAAACAATTTAATTACTGTTTTTCAGCTTTTGAAAACGTCAAATAAGAAATTTGAACATTAAATAGATAATATAGTATATTATTATATATTTATTTTTGTTTGAAGTATAATCAGACTTAAATGTGAAATTATACTACTTGTTGAAGTATAGGTTATGGTTGATGAAAGAGGGGGGCTGTGGGTAGTTAAATGCTTACGTTATTTACACAATTTTGTGGTATCGCCTAAGCCTGCCAACTTAGTTGCGCGACGTATTGAACCTAAACTCTGAAAATTGATACTTTGCCAACTAAGTCGACAAATCGTGAATGCGATCGTGTAAGTCACTTGAAAAATAGTTTATACCTATAGTAGTATAAGATCACGATAAACTGAAATTCAATGTAGAACAAAATGTCGGGTAAATATAAACATGTGGTCATGTATACCTATATCTAGGTATAATAATTGATTTTCTATTACAAAACTGTCAAAACATATTGATAATCAACGGTAGCTGGTGGTAATAATTTAGGGATTGAATAGTCTACAAATTCACCTGATTGAAATAAGTTTACTCCACGAAACCAATTAATATACTTATATTACTTCAGTAATTTTTTAACATACTTATATGTTTTTAGCAATATTTAAAAATTACACTAAAAAAGTGTGATTTTATTACCTTATAATTAAGAAAGTCACTTTAAAGTATGTGTTCAATTTAAATTCAATGATAAATCATTGCATACGAAAATTGATTCTGAGGGAGGACCAGAAGCTTATCATGTATGTGTGGTATGTCTGTCAGTCTATATTACTAAGTATATTTTACGAAATATTTATATTGCTATTAAAGTAATTTATTTTACTATAAGTAATACCAGGCACGTATTCTTGGGGGTTCAACCCCCCAGCCCCCCCTGTAACTTTTGGTTACAGTATAAACCACTTATAAGAAACCTTGTATTAAATTTTCAAGCTTTTTGACTGAGATAATTTTTTACCGATATTTATATAAAGAAATGTCAAATATCTATAAATACCATAAAAAAGAGTCAAAATATTTTAATAATTATACCATATGTATAGAAAATGCTAATATAAATATTGGGGCAAATATTAAGTAGGTATCTTCGGTTTTGGTTTTTATGATTACAACCTAATAAGAATAACGATTTTGTCAAAAACTGACTGAATATATTATATTCCCGTTTATTCCTATTTTTTTTCGTTTGCCCAAATAATAATTATCAAGAAAATTACTAGAAACTGTTTATTCTTAACTCCCCAAAATACCAAAAGATCCACATTCATACCAGAAAAGATTTTGATGTTGAAAATCAAAGCTTTTTAATTGATATAAAAAGTGATGACAGACAAAAAACATGTATCATTGTAAAATGAATACATTCAACGCTCTCCTCAGAATCTAAAGAGTGAAAGAAATTTACCAAATTGTTGAAATGGTATAATAATCAACATTTCTGGTATTATTATTAAAAATACACATGCATTATTTTAATCAGTATTAATTTATGCATTTAAAATGGTAAAAATATGTAAAAACATCCACTTAAAACTTCTAAATTGCAAAAATACAAAATTTTTATTCTTTAATAATATTTATTGAAAACATTTTAATAAACCTTTATCAAAATTACGTTTGTAATTCTCGATTTAATATTTCCAGTATTTTAATTTATGTGATTTCAAACAACCACAATCAAAAGCATTGAACGTATTAGGTGCGTCATATTTGCTCGTTAGCCCTATACCTGACAAACATAATTTTTATCTCTGATATACCACACTTGTCTGATACTTGTATTGCTACCTTCGCAGAAGATATCAATAATTTCTTCCCATCCAGACATTGATATCAATCCTCAATATAAATATATACAAGAACATAATATATTTTATTAAATCTCCATAACTTTGGAGAAAAAAAATAAACGAAATCAAAACTAGTCACATATCATTTATATTAACTATTAAGCTCTATATTAACAGCTATCCAGTGGTCGAAATGGCTTAAGATAAGAGGGATGCCTTATAATTCAGATTTCCTGATATCATCATAACATTTTTCTATTCATCATCTAAAAAAAAAGTAGAGAGATGCCATTCCTCCGTACCCCCCCCCCCCCCCCCCCCACTTGCAGCTATCATTTACCAATCAACAATAATGTAATTCCACAACAAGGCAATGGTATAAATACTTATGTTTTTTGACAAAAAACTTAATTGGACATATATTATATAAAAACCAAAACAAAAAACAAATCCTGATATATAAGCAAAGTATAAGACCTGCTGGCCACGACGTATAATGAGTTCTGAATTCAGAAACATGAAGTGGTGTCATTATTAACCCCATTCACTCAAGAAAAATGGCTAAAATCGAATATAACTTATTGTATTATACTTGTGTACTGATTGTATAAATATATTCTTTTATAATAATTAATAAAAAAAACCGGAGGCTTATCACGATTGCCAGATTGTTTCAACATCGAAATACATAATAGAATAAATTATTAATAGGTACTTAAAAAATATGTCGCAATAAACTATTTTATAATAATTTGTAATCACATGCTTAAACCTTAAACCCTTCAATAATATTTAACTGCGTACTACATATTATGCAAAATTGATTTTTTTTTATCTGCAAGCTTCTAATGAATGTTCGTTTTCACTCGTTTTGAACACATAATTGATTTCGTCTAGATTAGTCCCCACAATTAAACAAGAATTTTTTCGTAAAATCATAGATATTCCTAATTCAAACTCTTAGAATTTAAACACACGGTATTATCTTTAAAAAATATCTTCTCTTATTGTAGGTTCATAACGTATACTTACATGACTCAAGTCAATATAAAAGCTAGCTGTCAGAACTCCCAGTTAAATAACATATTAAGTTTCTTTTTATGGGGGCTGCAGCAGGTTTTGTC
>NC_042494.1:58474759-58476178 GCF_005508785.2 Acyrthosiphon pisum
TAAAAAAACACACATCTTTGTAAAATCAATACATTCATCGTTCCACTCAGAATCTAAAATATCTTAAATACTAAATAGTACTAAATAGTTGTAAATACTAAATGGACTGAGCCCCTATTCCATCAACCATTTCTTAATAGGAATCAGCGCACGAGTACGACGACGTTTATGACGGTATTATAATATATAGCTATACACTTATACCTATATATATGATATTCACAACAGATAAACAATACTCGACGGCAATTGATTCGGGAAAAAAATTTAAAAATAGCTGGAAAATTAAATTCAACTATAATGTAATCATGATTTATGACATAATTCATGTATTAAATTCCACGAAAAAACCGTTAATTTTTTTGGTCGGGAATAGGTTTTGGTTATAAAACCGGGATTGAAAATATGAGGTAACCGCTTTGATGTTAACATTTAGATATTTACCTTGATTACCGATAACCAATAACCGCTTCCAGCATTCCAAAACTGAAAGCGGTTATCGGTTTTCGGTTCTCAAATTTACGGTTTTTTACCGGTTTTCGTTACAAACCGGTTACCGGTTTTAAGCCCTGAAAAAAAGTGATTTAAATTTTAAACATCTATGAGAATTTCCTGTAAATGTTTCGACTTTACGTGACACTTTTATAATGCTGATATTTTTAAGTTAATTTGAAATACACAATAAAAAAGTTTTGATAAAAACAACGTGACATCTTACTGAAGGATAGAATTACTATTAAATATGTACCAATTGCGCTGTCAAATAATATGTTATAGTAAAACATATGTATTATGCTTAAGTAAAAACAATATAAATATA
Source organism: Acyrthosiphon pisum (assembly GCF_005508785.2). Taxonomy (NCBI): domain Eukaryota; kingdom Metazoa; phylum Arthropoda; class Insecta; order Hemiptera; family Aphididae; genus Acyrthosiphon; species Acyrthosiphon pisum. The sequence goes on from NC_042494.1 coordinate 58,475,580, forward strand.
TGATGGCCAAGAATGGAATGAAATTCAGATCAAGTATAAAATATTAGGCACTCTTATCCACGCACGGAAATCGGTTAATCGTGCCTAATATTATAAAAGGTATAGTGATATAGTATATTATTGTATAGTGAATAGGGATATGTGTAAATTTATGTGATCAATATTATTATATTTGCTGCATTTATATTGTATCCATGTAGGTAACAGGTTTTTATTTTTGTTTTTTTTTAGTATAAATAAAGCGTGATCTATGTATTAGTACTTTTAAATATTCATTAATATGCTGTTTATGTATGAAAAGTTTAGGTAAATATACTTATCAAGAATACATTCACAAAATTTTACAAAATATTTCTAAGGTTGTGTTTCACGGAGTGTCATTATTTTTTTCTAAGTCCATTGCCAATTTCATTGTCTGATTATAAAATTATTTTAGTTAATCAAGTTTTGTATACATTGCTGGTCAAACTAACGGGTTTTTCAATAAGGACGATCGATGTTTCATGGTGAAAAAACATGTTGTGTGTGAGATATCTACTTAATTTTTATTTTATTTTAAAGAACGTTATATGGCAATTATTTATGGAATATAACATCGT
>NC_042494.1:58476228-58488453 GCF_005508785.2 Acyrthosiphon pisum
TCATATCTTTTGAAATATTATTATATAAATCTGTTTATGTATATCAGGATATTTTGAAAATATCAACAACTAGTTTATCAGCAGAAATGCTGGTCCTAAAGAATAGTCTACCACCCAACTTTTATTTGAAGACTTGAAAAATCAATGTCCTAAAAGTTCGTTTCTAAATGTCTATAAACTAGTTCAAGTGGGAATGACAATTCCAATTTCTTCTTCGACGTGTGAACGCTACTTCTCAGCTATGCGTAGATTGAAAAACTAGTTACGCACCAGTATGTGCCAAGAAAGATTTACTAAGCTATCTACGCTTAGCATTGAGAGAGATCTTACCAATAAAATAGATGGGGAAATTATATTGCAAAATTCGTATTATCAAACAGAAAATTAAATTTTGTTTAACATTAATAATTAATGATCACATATTATCATATTATAACTTATAATATAATTACTTTTAAATATTTGTTTTAATTTTAAATACAAATTCATAATTATCGCAATACAGTTATTATAGTATTAGGGGAGGACATGTGGTTTCAGCAGGATGGGGCTACGTTTCACACAGCGCGTCCAACGATGGACATTCTGTGTGAACGATTTGAGGGCATGATGATTTCACGCAATGGTGACATAAACTGGCCTCCGAGATCGTGCGATTTAACGCCTTTAGACTTTTTTCTTTGGGGCTATCTTAAACAGCAGGTCTATGCAAATAAACCACAAACAATTGATGCCCTCAAAGTCAACATTACCAACGCTATCCAGCAAATTCAACCACATTTGTGCGACAAAGTGATAGAAAATTGGACCTCCCGAATACGTGCCACCAAGCTAACCCGAGGCGGACATTTGAACGATGTTATATTCCATAAATAATTGCCATATAACGTTCTTTAAAATAAAATAAAAATTAAGTAGATATCTCACACACAACTTGTTTTTTTCACTATGAAACATCGAGCGTCCTTATTGAAAACTCTTTATAATTTTATTATAACTACGATTATATAATAAAATATATTATTTTGAAACGGCACCTTGTATAGGCAATTTAATATCACTGCTGCATTCAGTATCACAACATATCACGATTTGTTCTACTATTTTTTTTAAATATTAATAATTTTAATTTGTATCCTGAACGTGAAGATATAATATGATTTTATTAATTATTATAGACATTTTATTTTTTGATGCATTTATCTTAATATATTATTAATTATTGATTTGAATAAACACAATTATTATGTGAATACTATTAAGTTTTGTGTATAAACAATTTAAGTTGTAGCATTATTTATAGTATGATCAAATAATAATTTTGTTTTAAACGTGTGAATTATTTTTAAATTAAAATGTGTTATATTATATCTATATAAACTATTATTTTTTATCATATTATAATCTAAATAAATATTTTTGAACTGCATGTCATATTTCAAATATATTTATGACTAATTGCTCGATACATTTAGTTCATAATATTAATTTTTAGTTTCATATTTCTATAATAGTAGGATATATTTTCTAAAAACGTCCGATCATCTAAACTTTATAGTGATGTTTGGTGGAAGTTTTTGTCACTTTGCCATTAACTTAGTTGACTTATCAAAGTTTGACTAGGTTAAGATCGATTACATAATGTTAAGAACCGTTAACTATAAAATAGCAGATGCGGTCAAACCAAATACTATCATTATTTTAATTGTCTATAACCTAACCAAATACACCTAGTTAGAAACAAAAAAAAAATGCAATTGAACAACATTTACTCTGAAGTAAAATTTGTAACACGTTCCAAAATGGGACGTAATGTCGACGACGGTGAAACGTTTCAGGAGTTGGGGTGGTGGTGGAGAGGGATTGGGCTGTAGAACAAGCAGAGGGAGTACAAAAAGATTATTGAAATTTTCGACACGACGCAAAATGATTCGACAAGTCCCGCCACCTCTGCGATCGTAAATTGTTATACATTGCATCTGTGAAAACGCAGTCATTACACAATAATAAATATAATTTAGGTATACGTGTTTTGAAACAAGATGTTTTCATATAATAATGTATTGGTTTGTCTCTAAAAAGGCTGTTTTAAAGATTGAATCATTGTAGTAATATGTAACATCATAATGATTTTAAACATATAATTCACTGTCACCTGTCACACTTGAACGTCTGTTCTTCGCAGCACGAAATACTAACGGGCGGGTAGTGGTAGGCATTGGTTTTAAAATATGATGTGATCATAAAATAATATGATGTATGTACGGTGACTGTTGCAGTCGAATTCGACTCGCTCGCGTCGTGACGCCCTTTTGCGGTACACCGCGCCGGATAACATTATCGTGGCTGATATCGCGACACACCTGTTAAACCGTGTGCAATATGCTCCACGTACCCGGGACATAATCATAGAATACATAATATATAGCGCTTTCCGCCGTATCGCACATAGGATTTCGTTTATGTGGCATATGCTCACCTATACGCGAAATGACAAAGCGCGGTTTGCGAGTGCGCCGCGGAGGTGGTTGAAAAAGGGAAAAAACATTACGGTCGGGTTTTGGCGCGAGACGGTGTGTGGCGGGGTCACGGAGGCGTGTGTAACGCGAGCGTATCGATCGCCGATGCGGACTTTGGCGCGCCGGCGCTACGCTGCTATATGCCGGGTCCGGGGTCCACCGCCGCGCGGACACGCCCGCCGCTCGACACCGCGTGTACCGTGTAGCTGGGCCGGGCTGCCGTTCGGTGGCGTTGCCGGGCTGCGTTTGCAGTGTCCTGTCGTTAGCGGCAGATCCAGGGCGGCTGCACCGGCGGACGACGAACGGACGGCGGGTACCGTTCGTGGCGCGCGGACGGAAAGAGAGAATACCGAGAGAGTAGAAAAAAAATCATCATAATAATATAAAGACTACCTAGGCGGCCGTAACGGTGGTGGTGATGGTGGTGGTGGTGGTGGTGGTGGTGGTGGCGGCAGTGATGGTGATGGCGGGTGAACGTGACGCCGCCGCCACCGCCGCTACCGGTCTTTTCGGACACACCTTTTGTACTCGCAGCCAGTGGCAGAGAGAGAGAGAGAGAGAGAAAGACCCGCGGCCGTTGCCGTGTGTATACCGCCTGCGAGTGAGAATTCGATCCGCCGCTCTTTCAACCCTCAACCCACTCTTCACCGCCAGCCACTCGACTTACCACCACTGCCGCGGCGGCCGAGTAGGATTTGAATTTTTTAAAACTCATTTCTCTCTCGCCTTACACGCGCGCACCTCCTAACCCTTTTTCCAGTGCGAGGGTGGTTTCCGACTATTATACATATATATTATATATGTACTCACTCGTCGGTTGCCGACTTTACCTGCAGCTGTCGACGATGATTATGTGTGTGGGTGAGAACACAGTCTTTTTTTTGGGCCAAAACTTATCAGTCACTGTGTGATCGCATTTGTGTGTGTGTGTCGTACGACCAGAGAGCGGGGTGCATGACGGTTTGGCGATTATACGTATATAAAGTTCGGCGAGGAAGAAAGAAGAGCAGCTGCAGTATATATTATATACATACCTATATAATATAATAGACATATATATATTATGCCGCATGAGAGCGGAAAGTAAGAAAAAACTTTTATATTTTCCTCCCACAGACGTCGTACTAGTGAATACGTATGTACGTGTACTGCGAAATATATATACATATAATATGTATAGGTATACAGTGTGCAGTGCGCCAGTATTGATGTAAAACTTGCGGTGGATTCTCGTTAGCCGTTGCAGCTTGGAGACCGTTTTTTAAATCCGATTTTTATTTTAGAGTAATCGAAAACATAAATAAATTGTCGCTGATACATCTACCTTGGATAGGCTGCCCAATTATATAAATTATTATTATGAGGCTTTATATATTTATCTGATATGAATGATAACGACACAATAACATAATATAAGTAGTATATGTTCATTGTTCGTTTTTTTATTTTTAAACGTACATGGGACATAATTGTTTTTGTTTTTTTAACTTTGGTAGATGGATAATGTAGTATGCTATTATTGTACCGCGCATAATAGCAACAATACTATATTTTTTTTTGTCCCGAGGATAATTTTTGTTTAATTTACAAATACGCGAAACTTGCACATTATAATTATATATTATTGTATAAATGACTCCATTAAAAAATATAAATTTTTCGTTGCATAAAACACAGTGTCTGCATGACTCGTTATATATAATGAATACCACAACAATTTTATGCAGACTGTTAATTGATAAGAAAAAACACCTTAAACACAATATCATTATTCTCCTTTGGTGTGGAATTAACTTGGAATTTAATACTCGATTTAACTTTTTCATATTTGTCCGTTAGCAAAAACGGAGCGCTCTGCGCTTATGAATATTAATAAAAAATCATTAATTTTATACAAATGTTTTTTTTTAATTTAAAGTTACCCTTGGCATCAGTGGGAGGAAATAACTGTGTTTAATAATATGATATAATTATATTAATATGTAAGTAATTGTTTTTTGTGTAAAATGCAATTGCGTTTTTCAAATAGGTTTTAATTTTTACATAATTTGCTTGAGCGCGCAAACAGTACTTACCTATCTTTAATTATTCTTATATTATATTATATTTGTACCTAAAAAAAAATTAAAAACGAGCTGTTTATAAAATGTGTGTAAAAATATGATCGTTTACATAATATATAGCTAGTAGTGACGTTTTTGAAATTGTGCGTACAAACTACGAACATAATAGTGTATGATCTCTCAAACGTTATTTCAAAAACACTGAAAAATTACATTGCGTATAAGCACGCGTTCGTAAAAAATTTTTAAAAAACGAGGTCAAGTCCGGGTGGCTATTTGCGTTAAACCACAAGTGTAATATATATATACGCTCTAAAGTATTATTCCGTCGACGACAACCATATTGAATTCGGTGGAGTTGTGTATTATATACATATATACAGTAAATAACTTCCAGCCCGGGGTTCTCGTTTCTTGTCAAAGAATTATTATTATTATACGTGCTTGGCTACCAATTGGAGCGTTTGAAAACTTTGGCCGGGAGGGTTTCGGTCTGAATGTGAATTGTATACTTATATAGAGTCTATCTCTATATATTATATACATGACGATCCGTAGCGTTTTGCTACGTGTATTCGTATTCCCGTACTTCTTGGGTAAGCGGTCTATCGTGGACAAGATGCCGTCGCACACCCTGTGTATTCGTGTAATATACCGTTCGGGAAAATGATACGGTCTCGGCGACCCGACCGCGTTCAGCCGAGCTTTCATATTATTATTATTATTATTATTATTATTATTATTATGTTCTCAGAGATAGTTCAGTTTATATGTGTACTTTGCACAGTATACTGAATGTTTATTTTCTCAATAAAACAGTAATAATAATAAACAAATAGCGTACAAAATCTATATCGACTTCAAAACCAGCTCTACCAGTAACAATTTTCATAAGTATTACTTTTTTCACTTTTTAAATTTTCAAATAATCCTATATCTACAACTGATTTGAAATATTTAAATCGAGAGATAACTCTATTAGTTATAAACTAACGATTTGTATTCCTATTTCAAATGTTTTTCAGCCGTTACACACTTGTTGTTGATAAAGCCGAATGATCTGATGTTGATTTTTCATAAAGAACACCATATTATGTTATTTTAGATTCTCAGCTGAGTGATGAATGTATTGGTTTTACAATGATGTGTTTTTTTTTATTTTTTTTTGTGTCTGTTGTCACCTTTTAGAAAAGTAAACATACTTAGATTTTCTTCAACAGTATCTTTTTTGATAGGAAAGTGAATCTTGTTGTTACTTTGGGGGTCAAAAGTAAAAAAATTCGCAGAAGTTTTTTAAAGTGCCGGGAAAAATAACAAAAAAAGAATAAAGAAAAACTGGAATTTTTATGCAAAATCGGTTTTCGACAAAATTTTGGTTTTTGGTGTACCTAACTCTAAAACAAATTAACGTAGATAGAGTGGATAATCTCCATATTGTGTTATTTGATGTGAATTTTGAATCAATTCAAATTATATTAATTTTTCCATATTGTTAAATATTTTACTATCTGAGTAAAAAGTTTTGAGAGGGTGAGGATTTTCTAATTTTCTCCTCCCATTTAGCTATATTGTTTTATTTTTTTAATCACCCCTTTCAGAAATTATGTCTACGCCACTGAATATAAATACAATATAAATATTCTCCGCTCAGAATCGTTTTTCGTATACAATGATATTATTTCATTGAATTCAAAGTTAAAACCCTCTATAACAGTGACCCACCACTCACTTATAACCTATTGTACAGTAGAGTGACAACCACTTACCCGATTTTTTAAATATAAATATAAATTTGATATTCTGTTATCTGTAATGAATTTTAGGTGGTTGAACTTTCGGTTTCTAAATTAGGTGTATTAAAATTTAAAAAAAAACAAATTAAACATAAAAATATATATTCGTATTATCTACCATTATTTTGGTGTTAGTTTTTCTTTTAAATGCACATATTTGTACCTACCTTACAGCCGTACTTATAATATACCTATTTTATGGTCTTCAAATATAATATTTAAATTTGTATCGGTCTAGGAATGCGGTATAGGTATACTGTACATTTATTTCGAATTCAACCATTCGAGTAGGCCCATATTTTATTCAGACGTGATTGAAAAATTTAACAAATTACTATTTCGGTTGATTTTCATGATAAAACGTGCGCGCTCCAATTGAATACCGTATAAATCGGGCAGAGTATACTATTCAGAAATATATGTATACGTTATACGTGTTATTTCCGCAGAGTTGTTTTTTACTCCAATAATGGGTTGTCGAGTAATTTTTTATTATTTTTATCTCTGCGTATACACTCGCAAACTTTCAATATATATATAATATAGATACATGTTTTTTTCGCCGCTCCTTTAATAATATGGAAATGGTTTCAAATCGGTGGTGTTCTAATTAATTATTCAAACTCGTGTTTCCATGGAGATATATATATATAATGTATACTATGTGTGTGTGTGTGTGTTTGTGTGAGTGTGTTTTTGTAACTTCTATGCCCGCTTTAGGTTCGGTTAAGCGAGAAATTTCCTTTTTTTAAACGTATTGCGATCGCCGCGCTCTCGTTTTTCCGACGCACTCATCTTATATACATTTATATACCTTCGCATTTGATGTCTTCAAAGACCCGATTCGATAGACTTAAAATATTTTTGCTTAGATACAGAATGAACGATGATTTCAGGATTTAAGTATTTTTAACGTATGCATAAATACTCACGTGAATAACACAAATGCTGACGGACGAATTCAGTTAACAAATAATTTATCAATTGTAGTCGTCGCCAAGTGTAAATATAATTTGCGTCAAGTGATTTTTTTTCTACTTCAGTGTTATCTGTTATTAATTGCACGCACACGCACAATAGTATTCATATAAATATACGCGTGTTTAATATCAGCTATACAACATAATATTAAATTTAATACATATTCAACTATATTTGAACATTTTTCAGTCAGAATTAACTCGACAGACTAGGTTTTAAAAAACGTATAAATATTTATCATTAAAAACAACTATTTCTTCAGACACAATCACAAATTAAATACTCAATCAGTGGATTTTTACTTTTTTACTGTCGGGTTCAAATTTAATGTACCGGTTTATGCTGTCAGGAAAGTTCTGTCACTTCGTTGCCCGTATAAAATGACAACTCTTAAAAAAATTGTGATTGTTCAACTCATTTTGGGCGTAACTCGCTGCAGTAAATGCAACTCAGCTAGGAGGTAGGCAATGTGCGATAATTCTATTTTATGCATGCTTGACGCTTGTACCTGATCTGCCCGAATAATTAATGGCAACCACTAATAAATAAAATAAATACTAATTTCTAATAATTATTTCTCCTTTAACTAATAGCAACCATTTACAAACAAACATTTCCATCGTAAATTTCAAAATCCCTGTTTGAGCATCTCCCAGGGTTTTAATTTACCCTTTTTAAATTAGCCTACTATGTATGTTACTCGGGGATAATGCAGCATTTTAATGGTGAAAGAATTTTTGAAATAGGTCCAATAGTTTTTGAGTTTATTCGTCACAAACATCCAAACTTTTCCTATTTATAATATAATATTATATAGTATGGTGTATATTGTAACTAGGTAACATAATAATCAACTTAAAAAAGGTGGGTAAGTGGATGTCGCTCTGCTGTATAGTAGATTACAAGTAGGTCACTGTATAATGGATGGTATTAAATTTGAATTCAATGATATAATATCATTGTATAAGAAAAACGATTCTGAGCGGAGACGGTATGTCAGTCGAGGTATAAGACATAATATTATATAGGTAGTCTATGGTATTAAAAAAAAAATTACCTATAAAAAATTCCAAAATAATCATATCACAATATCTATTAGGTATTTATAACGCGTTATATATCAACAACAAACCGTGATTACTATCATAGATATATAATAGTATACTTTAGAAGTTTCAAGTATACCCTCGAATAATGTTATATAATCACAACAAAATAACTAAAATAGTTATTCTAGGTTTTTAATATGTAATTTCGTCCAAATTTGAACTTAAAATGATCTAAAAAAATTGTGCATATGTATTTTTAATATTTTTCCACTGCTATTGTAACAATATATCAGGAACCTCGTATTAAACTTTTAAATTTTTTGGTCCAACAGATAAATTTTTATTGATATTTATAGAAAAAAAAACTAAAATAATTGAAAATTGACCATGTCTGTAAACAGCTCAAAAAGAGTCAAATTATTTTCAAAATTTTATCGTATATAGAAAATGCTAATATCAACATTCAGTGCATATCTACAATCATTGGTTTTTTAATTACAATAAAATAAGAAAATCGTCACATGAGAAATCGAGCGAATATTGTAAAAATATGAATTTCAAACGTTCATAAAAATGTAATTTGACTTTCTTGTAGATATTTTTTTTTTGATAAAGGTAGACAATATTATGTAGAATCTTGTAACACATTTTCAAATCTTAGATTTAAAAAGAAACATTTTTACGAATTCTTAGCTCAAAATAATTTGCTAATTTTCGTGATTTTCGTGATTTTCGTGATTTTTAAATATTTTGTCAATTTTTGAACTTTAAATACTAATAAAAAAAAACTGTGACTAAGGATTTTTAATATTTTTAAAATGTCATTGTAACAATATAGTTAGGAGCCATGTATTAAATTTTCAAGTATTTTTACTCAACAAATAAAGTTTTATTGACATTCATAAAAAAAAAACTAATAAAATTGAAAACTGAAAATGTCCCTAAACAGTTCAAGACAAATCAAAATATTTTGAAAATTTTATTATGTATATAAACAACCAGTAAAAATTTCATGTATCTATTATTTGTTATTTGTTTTAAAGTTTCACCAAAAACCAAAATCGATTTTCTCGAAAACAGCTTTTACGTAAAAATTTCCATTTTTCCTTAATTTTTCTTTTGTTTTTCACGGCGCTTTTGAAAACTATTAGAAATTTAAAATTTTGACCTCCTGAATGCACCAAATAGATTCACTTTCCCATCAAACAAAATACTGTTGAAGAAGTTTTACTGCCCCAAACCGTGATGACATATAAAAAAATAAAAAATAAAAAAAAACACACATTGTAAAATTAATACATTCATCGTTCCACTCAGAATCTAAAAAAGCGGGTAAGTGGATATTGCTCTGCTGTACAGTAGGTTATAAGTGGGTCACTGTATAATGGATTGTACTAAATTTGAATTCAATGATATCATATATAAATATCAATGTATACGAAAAACGATTTCGAGCGTAGACTGTTTATCAGTTTGTATACTTTATATTGTTACATTTTATTATAGCCTGTAAGTTAAATTAATATTATAAATTACACCAAAATAACTAACATTTTTATTTTTATTCGTTTTTATATTGAAAAAAAAAAGTGAGAAATTTAAATTCCACTTTTAGCGGTTTTTTGTAATTTGTCGGCGATTTTTCCCTAGACATTAAATAACTATTGAAAAAAATCATATATTTATATATATATTAGCGCTTGGGTTCATAGATGGCATTTGGGAACATATTGATGCATTGCTCTCATTGGTACTATTCGAGGGGGAAAAACGATTCTTTTGCACTTACCTACACCAGAAAACAGGGTGTGAGGTGGCAAAAGAAAAATTAATGGTTCGTGAGTGTAAGTACCAATATTACAATGAAATGTTATTTTATCGATGCCAGTTTTATCAATTTGCATTCCTATTCTTAAAATATTTTAATGTAAGAATAAGAGCGTGATGGAAAACACGTTATTTATTTGGCCGTAGTATATAATTAGGCACTTTTATTCTTTAACAGTTTAACCTTAGTTACCTAAAAATATTATTGTTTGTTATATTATGTATCACAAAAAGTTGTATAATATTATATAATAAGGCCTATTTATTATAAAATATTATGTATATATTTCGCATTGTAGTTTATATGTGAAAAAAACTTAAATATTCATTAGAAATAAAGTTAGTCTTGTTTCAATTTATTTTACTTATATGGCTAAAATTAAGTTTGTATTAAAATTCAATTTAGGTTTGACTTCTATAGTAAATAGTAATCAGCATATTATTTAACATTCTTACAGATAATTTGTCACTTAAGAAACATAATTTGAAAATGTAGAATAATTATTAAAGTAATTATGTGGCTATTGGGGGTGCCCACACATTTTATATACTGTTGTGAATTTCTGCACCTTTTTTATAGGTATTATCTATGTTTTACGAATTCCGCGGCCGCTTATGCTTGGGGTTGTTCAGGTTTGTGGTTGATATATATAAAAGTTGGTGATATATCATAAACAACAAATATGAGCTAAAGCCGTGATTGTGTTTGGCGGACAGTGTGTATGTGGCCGTGTGGGTGTGTGATAGAAACTCTATTACTTCCACTCTACAATGTCGTTGGGCTCGTTGTCGCTAAATCACTCTTTATACAATATACCTCCGTACTTATGTATACATTTTGCCTTTTTATAGATTAAAGTTATAGATAAGAGGAAACGTTTTTATTACTGGTAGGTATTATATATTATGAAAGAGAAAAAAATAAAGGGGAATTAAAATTGTATCGATTATTTTTACTTTTTTTTAGTTAACTGCATTTTTTGTTATATTTTTTTCACCAACGTTTGAGTGTTAGACCGCCTTAAAAAAAAATATATTTGTGTTGAGCCGTCTTTAACGTAGATTTTGAATGAGTGATTACCCTGCAGTTTTATTTAAATCGCGTTGTATATTTCCGTTTTTTATATGATCAAGCGCCATCAGAATAAATATAGTTGTATACCTAATAATAAAAATAATAACAAATTTAATCTCTCAAACCGTTAGGCAGGTTAAAAAAAACGTCGTAGAACATGAGGTTGGCTTAAACGCATACATATAAGTACTATATACGAATTAACCTATTTCACTACGAATAATAAACATTAATTCGAAAGTCATACTAATATAATTTACATCTACCTAAGAATGTATATTATATTATAAAATATTATAATTTTCATTTTTCTTTATAATATTTTCGTTTGCACCCTCGTCAATATTTTTTTTACCCTTTTTATTTTTATATTATCCTTTTGATATTATACACAGTTGTTGCTTATGTATTCACGAAAATCGATTTGTATTAAAGTTTTTTCGTAACGTCGGTTTTAAGCGATTTATATATTCATCCTGCCGTATAATATCGCTTAAATGTACACGCACATTGTTATTATATTTGTATTTACATTATATAGTATAGTCGTTTTTCTGTATACATATATTATGTATAGTAAATATATAAAGACATTTAAATAAATTTATATATTATTATTATTTTTTGGAACCTGCAACGTATATGGAGACGAAGAGAAGAACAAAAATAGAGCTTACTGGATGCAACTATAGATATAATATTATGTGTGTAGGCAGTCCTGTAAAGAATACTTTTAAAAAGTACTTGAGTAAATACTCAAATACATTTTTTTTAAAGTATTTATGATACTACTCAAATACTTTAATTGTAAAGTATTTCAAATACTACTCAAATACTTTTGGTTTTTAAAGTGGGTTTCTAATTATCGTAATATAAACACATAGGTAGTAGGTAATCTAATAGTTATCTAATAGTTTT
>NC_042494.1:58488693-58490189 GCF_005508785.2 Acyrthosiphon pisum
AAAAGTATTTAAAATACCATTCAAAATACTTCATGCTGAAAGAATTTAAAAAGTTATTTAATACTTAAAAAAGTATTTGAATACTTTTACTCAAATACTTTTACTTAAATACTTTACAGGACTGTGTGTAGGTGTGTGTGTCTGTGTGTCCGTGTGTTGGCATGCATGGGGTCATCGGTTTGAAGCGTAAAGGATTTATTGACCGTTGAAAGAGGATTATAAACTGCAGCAGTCAAGAACGACGGAAGAAAAACTAGTATTTGTTGGATATATGTAGTAAAATAACTACAACCGCGTGTGTATGTGTACCATATTATACGTGTATAAATTGTATGTACTGTATAAAGTATTTTATATCCGTGCTGTGGCTGCGGTTGTTACTGCTGCCGTACAGTCGTCGTATTTCGCCTCGGTCTGCAGTACTCAATAAAATGATTCTTTCTTTCCCACATTCTGCACAACAATGGAGCTTTTAACCGAAATCCTCTCGAAATGGAAAACGCTTTTAACCTAGCATGAACCAAACGATACCTACTAATTTTGATTGATGCAATAAAACTCTATTATATGTATTATAGGAAATTCCGACACATTGTAGCTGTACATACGGTCATCTGTTGATGGGGCGGAGTGCCTGAGGGTGGTGGGATTCACATAAATAAAAGAAGACATTAATCGATGTTAAGTATCGTTCGTCTTTTATGGCTTGGATATACGTTGGGTTTACAGCTATAACATAATATGTTAATTTAATAGTACGTTTTGGTAGATGTAGATATACCCAGGGGGTCATGTCTATTTTTGTTTATACAGGGTGATTCACCTAGCATGCCTCTCAATTTGTTTTGGTAATTCTTATTCTGATTTTCGGAATTTTAAGTATACTTCTTGAACGTATTTTCAAATAGGTACTTATATTTTATACCTATGTCATTTAAGAGCAGTGTTCTTTACTGATACAGTCTTCTTTTAGATTCTGCGAGCGGAGCGATGAATGTATTGATTTTACAATGATGTGCGTTTTTTTTTAGTTTTGTGTCTGTCATCACCTTTTGGCTTTTGGGGTACTAAAACTGCATCGATTTTCTTCCACAGTATCTTGTTTGATGGGAAAGTAAATCTAGCTGGTGCATTCGGGAGGTCAAAATTTTAAATTCCCAATAGTTTTCAAAAACGCAAGGGAAAAAAAGGTGGGCTAGTGGGTATCGCTCTGCTGTACAGGATTATTCATACATTTTAATAAATCTAAAACTATTCATTCAAATTTCGAATTGGTTGCATTTAAATGACGTGTGTGAAGTTAGCCCCCCTACTTTACTAAAAAACGTTCAAAATATTTGTAACCTAATTTTTTTAATTAGTAACTATTTGTAACCAACTTTTCAAAATTTGTAACTTTGTAGTTCAAAAGTTACAACTGGTTTCTCAATGAGGGGCCAACTTCACGCCAGCCACCCCATTTCAGCCAAATCGAATGAAAATAAATTCATAATTTT